>NC_052310.1:8276495-8463995 GCF_016432855.1 Salvelinus namaycush
GCCTATAGCACATTTTCTATATTTGTTCTGCAGTCTTTCACTGTAGCCTATAGCACATTTTCTATATTTGTTCTGCAGTCTTTCACTGTAGCCTATAGCACATTTTCTATATGTGTTCTGCAGTCTTTCACTGTAGCCTATAGCACATTTTCTATATTTGTTCTGCAGTCTTTCACTGTAGCCTATAGCACATTTTCTATATTTGTTCTGCAGTCTTTCACTGTAGCCTATAGCACATTTTCTATATTTGTTCTGCAGTCTTTCACTGTAGCCTATAGCACATTTTCTATATTTGTTCTGCAGTCTTTCACTGTAGCCTATGGCACATTTTCTATATTTGTTCTGCAGTCTTTCACTGTAGCCTATGGCACATTTTCTATATTTGTTCTGCAGTCTTTCACTGTAGCCTATAGCACATTTTCTATATTTGCGGGTTAGTGTTGGTTGCAGGCCTCAGAAATGTACTTTATCACATATAGTCGGGTGGTGCGGGTGATTGCAGCCGGTGCGGGTAAACAAACACCTGACCTGCGCACCATTAGTGGGTGTCATGGATTGCTGAAAACACAAGACTCAGGGAACCCATCCATGTCACAGGCTTTCAGACCAAGCCATCACCACAGATTACTGTCGCGGCGTCATGAATGTTCCCCTTGTTCTTACTTCACCTGCTGGGGCTTCCTGTGTGCTGTGGAGTGGAGAGAGGTATCTGGGTGTGGAGAGAAATGGATTGACAGTAATGCGGTGAGAAACTGCCCTGACCTTGGGATGATTGGTGCGATCGTTGAGGGGGGCTCTCTCCAGAGAACAGAGGTAAATCTAAGGACCATTTCTCTGCTCGGCGTGTACATAAACCTGTCTGCAGAGGTTTGTGTATGATCTCTGTGATGTGCTGCAGTGCCTCTGAGACCACTGCTGTCTCATATAACAGAATACAGGTATGTTGACTGGGTTCTCTCTGATATGAGTGTCTGAACTTTGTGTGATGCCTATCGACTGCTAGAAAGCTTTGAGTGTGTGTGTGTGTGTGTGTGTGTGAGAGTGAGTGAGTGAGTGAGTGAGTGAGTGAGTGAGTGAGTGAGTGAGTGAGTGAGTGAGTGAGTGAGTGAGTGAGTGAGTGAGTGAGTGAGTGAGTGAGTGAGTGAGTGAGTGAGTGGGGTTGTGATATGTGAGGAGTAAACCCTGATGGTGAAAATAAAACATGATGGAGAACGGGGATGAGGCAGCATCCTGGGAACAATAATCCCTCAAAGGTGTATTTATGTGCCCGTCTGAAATGAATCAACACCCTCTCCAATGTTCAGAATGGAGCACATGAAGAAGCTATGATGTAACTATCGGTAGAATGAAACTCTGGGTCTGGGGAGTGAAGCATCTTTTCACACAGGGAAACCTGCCACAATGAGAACGGTGATGCCATGGAACTGTGTCCAATGGAAGAATCTCAATTGGGTTTCCTTGATTCCTCGCCTCCTTTCCTTGATTCCTTGCGTGCCCTCCTCTGTCCTCCTGAAAAAGGTCAAAAGTAATCGAAGCGAGGAGAGGAAATGTGGAAACAAATGCCCTTACAAGAAATAAGACATTCCTTTTCTATTAGAGAATCATCAGGCAAATTACGTGTACAGAGGTGGAATCCCAAAATACATGTGTAAAGTGCTATACATTGTTTTTGAAATGTGTAGCATGCTTTTCTCCTCTGAGAAAACATTAGCTGTTTCAGAGGGGGTGTGGCTGACCTCAAAATTCTTCGATGGCATGTTTAGTTTAGTTTATTAATTCAACCATTTAAAAAAACAAGCACACATAAAACTTGAAAAAGCCATACATGCACATGAATAAAATCATCTAGGATAACACACAATAAAGTCTGGGACTTATTTCCATTGTGGTACTCTTGAGACAAGATGGCTAGACAAGATCCAACACAGTTAAACACAGTACGACAGTGAAATAATAAAACAGAGAAGAAGAACATCTATCTCATCATTCCAGTTACATCATAGGGGTTATTCATATGGGCACAGAAGACATCAAACATATTTGTACCTTATTTTTAAAGCTGCCCCGAGAGGACGTTATTTTTATGGGCAGAGGCAACTCATTCCATTCTGAGGCTCCAGTATACAAGAAAGTACCTTTCCCAGCATTACTCCTGAACCTGTAAAAGCACACATCAGCAACACCTGATCTGGTTCTGTGATTGTGTGTATCCCTAAGACGAGGAAAGTAATCACTTAGATATCTGGGCGCAGGACCATAAATACTCCTGTAAACCAAACCTAGTTTAATCTGGGACAGCCTAGCCTCAACAGGCAGACAGTTTAGTTCCTGAAAGCAGCTCCTGCCTATGTGAGTACATGGACTCACCTTCATTACTACTCTGATCAGCTTATTCTGGGCTATCTGGAGCTTCCCCTTCATAAGTTTAGATAAGCCCCCAAACCAGGAAGTACTAGCATAGTCAAATGGCATTGAATGAGGGCAGTAGCTAGCACTCTCATGGAGTCCTTATCAAGCAACTTGGACTTTCTAGCCAAAATCTTAGTCCTGGCATTAACCTTCCCTAGCACCTTATTGGCTATGCTCACACCTCGCAAGCTTCCATCAAGGATACATCCCAAGTAGCTAACAGAGGATTTAGTAGTTAGCACCTCACCGCCTAACTCCACTCTGATTTCAAGCGACCTACACAATTTAGGTCTGGATCCCAAAATAATTTTGATACACTAGAGCGACAAACGGAGGAGAGGAGGAAATGACACACTCCTACATATGAAGACCAATTATTGGTATCCGGGTCATGGAGGAGAGGATGACGGAGGAAGAGAGTAGAGGACGGACTTTGCCCAATTGAGGAGAGAGGAGGGGGGAGCAGGGGGGAGAGGAGCGGTTGTGAGGTAGACCTATGGACCACGGGAGTCATTAAGTGCCATCTGTATCGATTGGGCAGTTTACTTTCTCCCACATCAAAGAAGTGTCTCATGGCAGACTTTCGCCCTCTCCCTCCAAGCAAGCACGCACGAGCACCCACACCCTTTAACTCTCCCTTTGTGATTATTGACCAGGAAACCTGACCTACCCACGGCTGGGATACTAGTCTCCATGGCCTCTGACTGCTACTAGGGGGAAATGATCATAACCATTACCCATGATCTATTAATCAGTTCCACTGCCTTGACCGCAATCTCTAAGAAATATATATTAGGGTTCATTTCAAATTATTCCCCTGGATTTATATATAATATATAACAAATATTGATGTCTTGATTAGGGTTTTTGTCATTTTGAAGAAATATTCAGATGTTTTAGTTGTAATTTTCATATAACCAGGAGTCTTGGTGTCATGCCAATAGATTTCAGTTTCGATTGATTGCTATGTGGTTCTGAAAAAAATGCAACATGACAACAACAAAAAAGGTGAAATCTAGGAACACAAGGCTAACAAAGCCTAGATGCAAATATACGTGTTCTAGTGTTTGTGTGTGAATTATTCTGCCCAAGTGCTTCAAAGCCATAGACAGTTGCAGAATATTAGAGAGAGAGAAATAGAGAGGGAGAGGAGAAAGAGATCTATTTCACTTAGCTTTGGCAATGTAAATATATGTTTCCCATGTCAATAAAGCCCTTTGAATTGAACTGAGAGAGAGAGAGGGAGAGAGAGAGAGTGTGACAGAGAGAGAGTGTGACAGAGAGAGAGAACCTTGGGAGATGTGAGCTGGACAAATTGCCTCACTGTATGCTGAGGACACCTACTGGCACTGGGCATTTCACCTCTTTTCATTTCACTCTCCCTTTCTCTTGCTTCCTCTGTCCTTTTTCTCTACTCTTCTCCCCACCACTCCTTTCTTCTCCACTCTCCTATCTTCCCCACTCATTTTCTATGCTTTCCATCCCTCCATTCCTTTTCTTCTCACTTACTCCTTTCTCTCCTCCTGCTTTCTCTACTCTCCTCCTTTCAGCCGTCTCTCCAGTCTGACGTTCCCCCTCATTACGGACCACAGCCATGAAGATCTGATATAAATCCAGACGCACTGCAAGGAAGTTATTTGAGTCAGACTTTTAAATAAATCTTGTCTACCTCCCGCTCACTCTCTGTCTCCCATTCACTAAAACAGAGCTTGTTCAATTATACCTCACTCTGGAGGATTTTTGTGAAGTGTTTTTTTGTTATTCCATGAATGAACCATTGTAGTTCCGCACCGAGGTGAACGTGTGTGTGTGTAGGTGCGTGCATGCGTGTGTTTGTGTGTACGCATGTGCGTGTGTATGTGCTTTTGGTTGCTTGTGGGTGGATATCTGTGTGTGTACAGTATATGTGCGTGCATGTGTGTTTGTGTGTGCGTGTCTGTGTGGGGAAATGTAGACTGGCCACAGGCGAGCTTATCGCTTATCCCTTACGACTCACAAAACCCAGTGCCATTGCCGGTCCCCGCATCCAGCAGCACTTACTCCTTTCTCTCTTATTCTCACCTAACAAGGTAGCAGATTTGGTTCCTTGGAAGTTGTGGGAACGTATGTTTTTTATATTTCACTTTGTTTGTGGGAATGAAGCCATATTTCTCCTGACCGGTAAAACTGGAAGAAAAATTACGTTCTGGGAACATTTAGCCTGTTCTGGGAAAGTTGATTTTTTAGTTTGCTGGGATGTTCTGAGAACGTTTTACTCTGGTTCCTCGAAAGTTTTCCTAAGGGGTTTTATTAACAGTCTGAGAACGGAAAATATAGGTTATATGGACGTTTTTTAATAACTTCCTTTTAAAAGTTTTACTGAATGTTTCAATAAGACTTTCACACTGCTAGCTTATTTTGGGTTTACTTTTTTTTTTAACTTCAAGCACAGATAGGACGCAAATGAATTTAATTAGGTATTAATCATGCAAACACATTTATTTTTTTATTGTGACACGGCATCAGTCAGATTCAAACATATAATATTGTGTTGTACATCCATGGAATTAGTCCACAGTGCTGCCCTGATGGAGCTAGCATGCCATGTTTTTTTTAAATACAAAGCTGTTCATTTTAGTCTATTCAAACAGACCCCACTTCAAAGGAAACAAGCACTCATTAAGATCAGGTGTGGCCAATTAGTGGGTGTGGCCAACACACCTGAACACACTTAACAAGATAGAGATAGCGCTAGAGGTTAGAAATAGAACGTTCTCTGAACGTTACTAAAGTTTTCTTGTGGTTTTAATGAAACGTTTTCTTCACGTTCTCAGAACAATTTGGGAACATGACTAATTAGAACCATGAGGAAAGCTGTATGAAACGTTATGCTGAAGTACTGAAATTCCCACAGAAGAATGTTGTTTATTAATGTTTCTGATCTATTTGAGAACATTCCCAATGTCAAACCAGTCGAAGAACGTTCCTATGATATTATCAAGATGTATCCATGTGTGAACTTTTAGGAAACGTTCTGTTAAGAAATTAAATGTCAAGAAATACTTTATTTGTCTAGTTCCTTAAATATGCTGAGAATGTTCCGAAGCCAAGAAACTATCCTGCACCATTCCCAGAAAGTTGTGGGAAGGTTTATGCAAAATAACCATAGGACAACCACGCTCTCACCAAGCTCTAAGAAACATATGGTTCTCAGAACATTAAGTGCTAGCTGGGTTCCCTCTCTTAATCTCTCGCTTCCCTCCCTTCTCTCTCCATCTCTCTTCCTTCCCCTCTCTCTCCTCTATCTCTCTTCCCTCCCCTCTGTCTTCTTCATCTCTCTTCCCTCCCCTCTCTCTCCATCTCTCTTCCTTCCCCTCTCTCTCCTCTATCTCTCTTCCCTCCCCTCTCTCTCCTTCATCTCTCTTCCCTCCCTTCTCTCTCCATCTCTCTTCCCTCCCCTCTCTCTCCTTCATCTCTCTTCCCTCCCCTCTCTCTCCTTCATCTCTCTCCTCTATCTCTCTTCCCTCCCCTCTGTCTTCTTCATCTCTCTTCCCTCCCCTCTCTCTCCATCTCTCTTCCATCCCTCTCTCTCTTCTTTAACTCTCTCTTTCTCTTCCTTCTTGCTCGTCTCTCTCTGTCCTTCTCACTTCTCTCTCTCCTTCCTCTCTATATTGCTCTCCTCTCGCATGCTCTGATATGACCTTCTTCATCACATTTATCATTCACGAACGACTCTGAGCTGAAATGGCGACACATTCGTTTTAAAACAGGGAGCTCTCCACCAACCTGTCTGTGTTCATAGCAGTGTTTTGCATAATATTAGATGTCAAGCTGACAGAGTCGTTTTCCATTTCTTTCGATCTCTCTCTCTCTAACACACCCACGCACCCACCCACCCACATGCATGCATGCACCCACACACACACACACACACACACACACACACACACACACACACACACACACACACACACACACACACACACACACACACACACACACACACACACACACACACAGCTTGCCTTCACTCTGAAACAGGTTCTTATTTTTCATCCTGTCAGTGTCATCCCCCATTGATCTATTATAAGGATTCAGTGGAACCCCCAGTGGTCAATCCTGTTGTTTCAGTGGAACCCTATTGGTCAATCCTATGGTTTCAGTGGAACCCCCAGAGGTCTATCCTACGGTTTCAATGGACCCCCCAGTGGTCTATCCTACAGTTTCAGTGGAACCCCCAGTGTTCTATCCTATTGTTTCAGTGGACCCCCCAGTGATCTATTCTATGATTTCAGTGAACCCCCCAGTGTTCTATCCTATGGATTCAGTGAACCCCCCAGTGTTCTATCCTATGGATTCAGTGAACCCCCCAGTGTTCTATCCTACAGTTTCAGTGTACCCCCAGTGTTCTATCCTACAGTTTCAGTGTACCCCCAGTGTTCTATCCTACAGTTTCAGTGTACCCCCAGTGTTCTATCCTACAGTTTCAGTGTACCCCCAGTGTTCTATCCTATTGTTTCAGTGGACCCCCCAGTGATCTATTCTATGATTTCAGTGGAACCCCCAGTGTTCTATCCTATTGTTTCAGTGGAACCCCCAGTGTTCTATCCTATTGTTTCAGTGGACCCCCCAGTGTTCTATTCTATGATTTCAGTGGAACCCCCAGTGTTCTATCCTACAGTTTCAGTGGAACCCCCAGTGATCTATTCTATGATTTCAGTGGAACCCCCAGTGTTCTATCCTACAGTTTCAGTGGAACCCCCAGTGTTCTATCCTATTGTTTCAGTGGACCCCCCAGTGATCTATTCTATGATTTCAGTGGAACCCCCAGTGTTCTATCCTACAGTTTCAGTGGAACCCCCAGTGTTCTATCCTATTGTTTCAGTGGACCCCCCAGTGTTCTATCCTATTGTTTCAGTGGACCCCCCAGTGTTCTATCCTATTGTTTCAGTGGACCCCCCAGTGTTCTATCCTATTGTTTCAGTGGAACCCCCAGTGTTCTATCCTACAGTTTCAGTGGAACCCCCAGTGTTCTATCCTATTGTTTCAGTGGAACCCCCAGTGTTCTATCCTATTGTTTCAGTGGAACCCCCAGTGTTCTATCCTATTGTTTCAGTGGAACCCCCAGTGTTCTATCCTATTGTTTCAGTGGAACCCCCAGTGTTCTATCCTATGGATTCAGTGAACCCCCCAGTGTTCTATTCTATGATTTCAGTTGAACCCCCAGTGTTCTATCCTATGGATTCAGTGAACCCCCCAGTGTTCTATTCTATGATTTCAGTGGAACCCCCAGTGTTCTATCCTGTTGTTTCAGTGGAACCCACAGTGGTAAATCATGTTGTTTCTGTGGAACCCCGATAAGTCAATCCTACGGTTTTAGTGGACCCCCCCAGTGTTCTCTCCAACGGTTTCAGTGGACCCCCCCCAGTGGTCTATCCAAAGGTTTCAGTGGAACCATCTATTGGTCAATCCTATGGATTCAGTGCACCCCCAGTGTTCTATTCTATGGAATCAGTGGACCCCCCAAAATGTTCTATCCTAAGGATTCAGTGTACCCCCAGTGGTATATCCTGTTGATTCAGTGGACCACCCAGTGTTTTATCCTATGGATTCAGTGGACCCCCAGTAGTCAATCCTATGGATTCAGTATACCCCCAGTGTTCTATCCTAAGGATTCAGTGTACCCCCAGTGTTCTATCCTAAGGATTCAGTATACCCCCAGTGTTCTATCCTAAGGATTCAGTATACCCCCAGTGTTCTATCCTAAGGATTCAGTGTACCCCAGTGTTATATCCTAAGGATTCAGTGTACCCCAAGTGTTCTATCCTAAGGATTCAGGGGACCCCCCAGTGTTTCTTCCTATGGATTCAGTGTACCCCCAATGTTCTATCCTGTTGATTCAGTATAGCCCAGTGGCCTATCCTATGGATTCAGTGTACCCCCCGTGTTCTATCCTATGGATTCAGTGGACCTCCAGTGTTCTATCCTATGGATTCAGGGGACCCCCCGTGGTCTATCCTATAGATTCAGTGTACCCCCAGTGTTCTATCCTACAGTTTCAGTGTACCCCCAGTGTTCTATCCTACAGTTTCAGTGTACCCCCAGTGTTCTATCCTACAGTTTCAGTGTACCCCCAGTGTTCTATCCTATTGTTTCAGTGGACCCCCCAGTGATCTATTCTATGATTTCAGTGGAACCCCCAGTGTTCTATCCTATTGTTTCAGTGGAACCCCCAGTGTTCTATCCTATTGTTTCAGTGGACCCCCCAGTGTTCTATTCTATGATTTCAGTGGAACCCCCAGTGTTCTATCCTACAGTTTCAGTGGAACCCCCAGTGATCTATTCTATGATTTCAGTGGAACCCCCAGTGTTCTATCCTACAGTTTCAGTGGAACCCCCAGTGTTCTATCCTATTGTTTCAGTGGACCCCCCAGTGATCTATTCTATGATTTCAGTGGAACCCCCAGTGTTCTATCCTACAGTTTCAGTGGAACCCCCAGTGTTCTATCCTATTGTTTCAGTGGACCCCCCAGTGTTCTATCCTATTGTTTCAGTGGACCCCCCAGTGTTCTATCCTATTGTTTCAGTGGACCCCCCAGTGTTCTATCCTATTGTTTCAGTGGAACCCCCAGTGTTCTATCCTACAGTTTCAGTGGAACCCCCAGTGTTCTATCCTATTGTTTCAGTGGAACCCCCAGTGTTCTATCCTATTGTTTCAGTGGAACCCCCAGTGTTCTATCCTATTGTTTCAGTGGAACCCCCAGTGTTCTATCCTATTGTTTCAGTGGAACCCCCAGTGTTCTATCCTATGGATTCAGTGAACCCCCCAGTGTTCTATTCTATGATTTCAGTTGAACCCCCAGTGTTCTATCCTATGGATTCAGTGAACCCCCCAGTGTTCTATTCTATGATTTCAGTGGAACCCCCAGTGTTCTATCCTGTTGTTTCAGTGGAACCCACAGTGGTAAATCATGTTGTTTCTGTGGAACCCCGATAAGTCAATCCTACGGTTTTAGTGGACCCCCCCAGTGTTCTCTCCAACGGTTTCAGTGGACCCCCCCCAGTGGTCTATCCAAAGGTTTCAGTGGAACCATCTATTGGTCAATCCTATGGATTCAGTGCACCCCCAGTGTTCTATTCTATGGAATCAGTGGACCCCCCAAAATGTTCTATCCTAAGGATTCAGTGTACCCCCAGTGGTATATCCTGTTGATTCAGTGGACCACCCAGTGTTTTATCCTATGGATTCAGTGGACCCCCAGTAGTCAATCCTATGGATTCAGTATACCCCCAGTGTTCTATCCTAAGGATTCAGTGTACCCCCAGTGTTCTATCCTAAGGATTCAGTATACCCCCAGTGTTCTATCCTAAGGATTCAGTATACCCCCAGTGTTCTATCCTAAGGATTCAGTGTACCCCAGTGTTATATCCTAAGGATTCAGTGTACCCCAAGTGTTCTATCCTAAGGATTCAGGGGACCCCCCAGTGTTTCTTCCTATGGATTCAGTGTACCCCCAATGTTCTATCCTGTTGATTCAGTATAGCCCAGTGGCCTATCCTATGGATTCAGTGTACCCCCCGTGTTCTATCCTATGGATTCAGTGGACCTCCAGTGTTCTATCCTATGGATTCAGGGGACCCCCCGTGGTCTATCCTATAGATTCAGTGGACCTCCAGTGTTCTTTCCTATGGATTCAGTGTACCACAATGTTCTATCCTAAGGTTTCAGTGTACCCCCCAGTTGTCTATCCTATGGATTCAGTGGACCCCCCGTGGTCTATCCTATAGATTCAGTGGACCTCCAGTGTTCTTTCCTATGGATTCAGTGTACCACAATGTTCTATCCTAAGGTTTCAGTGTACCCCCCCAGTGGTCTATCCTATGGATTCAGTTTACCCCCAGTGTTCTTTCATGTTGATTCAGTGGACCCCAATTGTTATGTCTTATGGATTCAGTATACCCCAAAGTATTCTATCCTATGTATTCAGTGTACCCCCAGTGTTCTATCTTGTTGATTCAGTGGACCCCCAGTGTTCTATCCTACAGTTTCAGTGGAACCCCCAGTGTTCTATCCTATGGATTCAGTGAACCCCCCAGTGTTCTATCCTACAGTTTCAGTGTACCCCCAGTGTTCTATCCTATTGTTTCAGTGGACCCCCCAGTGATCTATTCTATGATTTCAGTGGAACCCCCAGTGTTCTATCCTATTGTTTCAGTGGAACCCCCAGTGTTCTATCCTATTGTTTCAGTGGACCCCCCAGTGTTCTATTCTATGATTTCAGTGGAACCCCCAGTGTTCTATCCTACAGTTTCAGTGGAACCCCCAGTGATCTATTCTATGATTTCAGTGGAACCCCCAGTGTTCTATCCTACAGTTTCAGTGGAACCCCCAGTGTTCTATCCTATTGTTTCAGTGGACCCCCCAGTGATCTATTCTATGATTTCAGTGGAACCCCCAGTGTTCTATCCTATTGTTTCAGTGGAACCCCCAGTGTTCTATCCTATGGATTCAGTGAACCCCCCAGTGTTCTATTCTATGATTTCAGTGGAACCCCCAGTGTTCTATCCTATGGATTCAGTGAACCCCCCAGTGTTCTATTCTATGATTTCAGTGGAACCCCCAGTGTTCTATCCTGTTGTTTCAGTGGAACCCACAGTGGTAAATCATGTTGTTTCTGTGGAACCCCGATAAGTCAATCCTACGGTTTTAGTGGACCCCCCCAGTGGTCTATCCAAAGGTTTCAGTGGAACCATCTATTGGTCAATCCTATGGATTCAGTGCACCCCCAGTGTTCTATTCTATGGAATCAGTGGACCCCCCCAAATGTTCTATCCTAAGGATTCAGTGTACCCCCAGTGGTATATCCTGTTGATTCAGTGGACCACCCAGTGTTTTATCCTATGGATTCAGTGGACCCCCAGTAGTCAATCCTATGGATTCAGTATACCCCCAGTGTTCTATCCTAAGGATTCAGTGTACCCCCAGTGTTATATCCTAAGGATTCAGTGTACCCCAAGTGTTCTATCCTAAGGATTCAGGGGACCCCCCAGTGTTTCTTCCTATGGATTCAGTGTACCCCCAATGTTCTATCCTGTTGATTCAGTATAGCCCAGTGGCCTATCCTATGGATTCAGTGTACCCCCCGTGTTCTATCCTATGGATTCAGTGGACCTTCAGTGTTCTATCCTATGGATTCAGGGGACCCCCCGTGGTCTATCCTATAGATTCAGTGGACCTCCAGTGTTCTTTCCTATGGATTCAGTGTACCACAATGTTCTATCCTAAGGTTTCAGTGTACCCCCCAGTGGTCTATCCTATGGATTCAGTTTACCCCCAGTGTTCTTTCATGTTGATTCAGTGGACCCCAATTGTTATGTCTTATGGATTCAGTATACCCCAAAGTATTCTATCCTATGTATTCAGTGTACCCCAAGTGTTCTATCTTGTTGATTCAGTGGACCCCCCAGTGTTTTCCTATGGATTCAGTGGACCCCCAGTGTTCTATCCTGTTGATTCAGTGGACAACCAGTGTTTTCCTTTGGATTCAGTGTACCCCCAGTGTTCTATCCTGTTGATTCAGTTGATCCCCCAGTGGTCTATGCTGTTGATTCAGTGGACCCGCCAGTGGTATATCCTATGGATTCAGTAGGCCTCCAGTGTTCTATCCTATGGATTTAGTGGACCCCCAGTGGTCTATACTATGGATTCAGTTCACCCCCAGTGTTCTATCCTATGGATTCATTGGAACCTCAGTATTCTATCATTTGGATTCAGTGTTCTATCCTATAGATTCAGTGTACCCCCAGTGTTCTATCCTTTGGATTCAGTGTACCCCCAGTGTTCTATCCTATGGATTCCGTGTACCCCCAGTGTACCCCCAGTGTTCTATCCTATGGATTCAGTGGACCCCCAAGTGGTCTATTCCACACTCTCTCAGAGGACATTGGCAGTGTTGGCGTCCAACTTGAAAAACATCCCACGATTGACTAACCTTCCGTGGATTCACCTTTACATCCACAGTTTCTCTGTGGTTTTTTGATTCATGCCTAAAAAAAGTAGTGTTCCAATATAGAATAGCTGTGTCTTTCTCAAGGGAACCTTTCTGCAAGGCAACTTGTAATACGATATTGAGTATAGGAACCCACCCTTCTTCACATAATACATGATCCAGTATATCTAAAAGCAATCGATTTGATTTAAACATGACTGATACACATATGCAGAGCTCGTGTATGTTTAGATTGTAAAGATATGGATAAGTAAAGAAAAAGTCACATTGTCCTAGAGAGATTTACACGGTTTTCAAAAAATGTCACACCAGGGTAAGCCTACACAAATACAGCCCTTATTTTAAGTATTTATAAAATCTGATTTTGAAATGCACTGCTAGACTGAGGGACAATACATATAATTTTATGTGTGGGGTACAGAGATGACGTATCCATTCAAAAATGATTGCACACGGAGTTCACCAATGCAACTGAATATGTTATTTGTTAAGCACATTTTTTTTCTGAACTTATGTAGGCTTGCCATAACAAAGGGGTTGAATACTTATTGACTCAAGACATTTCAGCTTTACATTTTTTATTAATTTGTAAAGTTTCAAAAAACATAATTACGCTTTGACATTATGGGGTATTGTGTGTGTGTAGATCAGTGACAAAACATCTCAATTGAATCCATTTTAAATTCAGGCTGTAACACAACATGATGTATAAAAGGCAAGGGGTGTGAATACTTTCTAGAGGCATTGTAAGTCCCCCTCCTCCACATCCATCGTAACAGCAACATCAGAACACACAAGGCCATTGCAGAATATGCCTCTAGGTAGGGGAACTCACTTCATACATCACCACAGCTGTGTTGTGAAATAAACTCACAGGAAACAACGTTACATTGGGATTGTTGTAATCAACCAATCACATTTATTTACAAAGCCCTTTTTACATCAGCAGATGTCACAAAGTTGCTTATAAAACTCCCTAGAAAGAAATAGGCCACAGGTAAACGTTTGGTTTGGACAACAGTGGAGGCCAATATTGGACAGAGAGTAAGAGTGGTGAGAACTAGAGGAGGACGAGGAGGAAGAGGAGGATCAGGAGGGCTAGGAGCTGAATAAGTAAGAGGAGGAGGAAGAGGAGAAGGAAGAGGTGAAGTAGGACGGGTGAGAAGGAGAAGATGGCGAAGAGGAAGAGGAAGGGGAGTCAGTAACACAATAACTGATGAAATCAGAGTGATTGTGGTTGACCATCGTGTCAACCATGGGATGATCACGAGGGAGGCTGGGCAGCGGGTTCAACCAAATCTGAGCCGCTGTACTGTTGCAGGTATCATCTGGATATTTAGAAATGAGAACCAGTAAGTAACTGTAAGTCCCCTAATCTTACTGGTACAGTAATATGTACTGTACTTTCATAACGAGAAGGATCTATCACTAAAACCATTCAAATGCTTTTACAGAACTGCAAGAAAACCAGTATCTGGTGGAAGAGGTCGACTGTTCACCCCAGAGCAGGAGACCCACATTGTAAATATGGTCATTGCAAATAACTGCATCAGACTCAGAGAACTGCAGGACCACATAATGGCAGATAACACCATATTCCAAAATGTCAACAGAGTGAGTCTCTCTGCACTGTCTCGTCTACTGAAACGAAATAGAATTAGGATGAAGCAGCTGTACAGAGTCCCTTTCGAAAGTAACTCAGACCGTGTAAAACAACTGAGATATGAATATGTGCAGGTAAGCTATACTTTCCTATCATTGGTACTGGATCTGGAAGTGTATGGTGCTACATCATATTGACTGATCCCTGTCTTTTCCTACTGTGCTACATTGTCTTGTCCCTCTAAGAGAGTCATGGAGCTAGAAGCAGATGCAGTGCATCATGGGCTAATATATGTGGACGAGGCAGTTTTCAACCTTGCAAAAACAAGGGGCTGCGGCAGAAATATCATTGGACACCGTGCCATCATCAACGTCCCGGGACAACGTGGTGGCAACATAACAATGTGTGTGGCTATTAGTCAAAACGGCGTCCTTCACCATCATGCAATCCTAGGCCCATACAACACTGCACACATTATCACCTTTCTGAACACCCTCCATAACAGACTATTCCCTAATGACCAGATCAGCTTTTTTTTCTAGCACAAATGTTTTTGTTTTCTTCTACTGCGCTTTTGTTGTTTGAGGAGTGTTAGAACATTTTCCCCTTATTTGTATTGATAGTGTGTTATGTTCGGAATACACATCCGGACTTTACACATTTGGATAGCTGTGTGTATGTGTGTTTACGACATGTATGACAAAACTTTGTTGCAAACTGCTATGCCCTGCACACAGAAAAAGCAAAAGCCAGAAGAGCTTTTCATTTATACCATCAGTGCGTAGTTGGCGCAAAAATTTCCTCGAAACCTTTTTTTTTTAAAGAATTTTAAGGGTTTTGCAAGAATTGTTTGTTTTTGCAAGATATGGATAATGTTTTGCTGGTTTGGTGTAAGGTTTTGTGCTTAGTGTGTAGAGTTTTGCAAAAATAGCCTATAGTTTCAAAGATAGTACCTAAGCAATCAGAAAAAACTGTAAGGCCATATCGTTCTTCAAGATGTTCAAAAGTTCTTGGATGACCAAAAGGATCGAATAATAATCACATTGGTTATTATTGGTGCAATGGGTCAGCACCTCTGGAGTAAAATGTAATTTGGCTTTTCATAGCCGAGCATTCAGAGGTTGAGAGCGAGAGAGAACTTTGAGAGGTGAGCTGAATTTTTCTGCTCAAGTGCTTCAAAGCATTAGACAGTTGCAGAATATTAGAGAGAGAGAAAGATAGTGAGAGAGAGAGAGCGAGAGAGAGAGAGAGAGAAATAGAGAGAGAAAGAGAGAGAATTTTGAGAGGTGTGAGCTGAACAAATCGTGTGTGAATTATTCTGCCCAAGTGCATCAAAGCCATGAACAGTTGCAGAATATTAGAGAGAGAGAAATAGAGACAGAGACAGAGAGATCTATTTCACTTGCTTTGGCAATGTAAACATTACAGCGTGTGGTGTTGATTCAAAACCTAATATTTGGATGCGGAGTGGAGATGGACTGAACATCATGTTTCACAGGAAAGCCAACTGTAGCATTACAATCCCAGTGGTCTATTGGCCAAGTCGTCTTTGCAGTAATATAATGGAGATATTTTCTACCTGTAAATGAGAGAGCCACAGGATGGAGAAGTGGTAGCATAAACAACACAGTAGTCTAGTGGAGGTGGAAGTAGCAGTAGGTTGCAATATATTAACAGAAGACTGGATCAGCATAGCGGAGATGACATCAGCTACTCTTTTCTCCAAGAGGGGAGAGACAGAGGAAGTTGATGATGATTGAGAGCTGCAAAGAGGAGCATCTGTCATGACTGTGTAAGCAATGCAGGAAGTAGCTGTAGTCGGAAGAAAACAGAATGACTTTCATTGTAACTAAAGATGTACAGGTTATGCTTGGGTCTGTAAAAGCCAACAGTAAAGATGATGTCTAGTGCTCTTTGAGCCAAATTTGTACATTACTTATAAGTAGAGTAACAAGAAATTTGTGGAGTGGTTGAAAACGAGTTTTACTGACTCCAACCTAAGTGTATGTAAACTTTCGACTTCAACTGTATGTTCATCCTGCCCTGTCTTTCTAAATTATTCGAAAGCCAAGGTAACAAACAGATCACCGACCATTTCCAATTCAACCGTACCTTCTACACTAAGCAATCTGGTTTCAGAGCTGGTCATGGTTGCACCTCAGCCATGCTCAAGGTCCTAAATGACATCATAACCGCCATCGATAAAAGACAGTACTGTGCAGCCATCTTCATCGACTTTGCTAAGGCTTTCGACTGTGTCAATCACTGCATTCTTATCGGCAGACTCAATAGCCTTGGCTTCTCAAATGACTGCCTCGCCTGGTTCACCAACTACTTCGCAGATAGAGTTCAGTTTGTCAAATCGGAGGGCCGGTTGTCCCGGACCTCTGGCAGTCTCTATGGGCGTGCCACAGGGTTCAATTCTCGGGCCGACTCTTTTCTCTGTATATATCAATGATGTCGCTCTTGCTGCTGGTGATTCTCTGATCCACCTCTACCCAGACGACACCATTCCGTATACATTTGGCCCATCTTTGGACACTGTGCTAACAAACCTCCAAACGAGCTTCAATGCCATACAAAACTCCTTCTGTGGCCCCCAACTGCTTTTAGTAAAATTAAGTGCATGCTCTTCAACTGATTGCTGCCTTCCGCCCGACGAGCATCACTACTCTGGACGGTTCTGATTTAGAATATGTGGACATCTACAAATACCTAGGTGTCTGGTTAGACTGTAAACTCTCCTTCCAGACACACTTTAAGCATCTCCAATCAAAAATGAAATCTAGAATCGGCTTCCTGTTTCGCAACAAAGCCTCCTTCACTCATGCTGCCAAACATACCCTCATAAAACTGACTACCCTGCCGATCCTTGACTTCGGCGATGTCATTTACAAAATAGCCTCCAACACTCTACTCAGCAAATTGGATGCAGTCTATCACAGTGCCATCCGTTTTGTCACCAAAGCCCCATATATTACCCATCACTACAACCTGTATGCTCTCGTTGGCTGGCCCTCACTACAAACTCGTCGCCAAACCCACTGGCTCCAGGTCATCTATAAGTCTTAGCTAGGTAAAGCCCCACCTTATCTCAGCTCACTGGGCACCATAGCAACACCCACCCGTAGCACGTGCTCCAGCAGGTATATTTGACTGGTCATCCCCAAAGCCAACACCTTCTTTGGCCGCCTTTCCTTCCAGTTCTCTGCTGCCAATGAATGGAATGAATTGCAAAAATCACTGAAGCTGCAGTCTTATATCTCCCTCTCTAATTTAATTAAGCATCAGCTGTCAGAGCAGCTTACCCGTTCAGTGCACCTGTACACAGCCAATCTATAAATAGCACACCCAACTACCTCATACCCATATTGTTACTTATCCTCTTGCTCTTTTGCACCCCAGTATCTCTACTTGCACATCATCATCTGCACATCTATCACTCCAGTGTTAATGCTAAATTGTATTTTTCACCATTTTTACTTCTATGGCCTATTTATTGCCTTACCTCCCTGCTCTTCTACATTTGCACACATTGTACATAAATGTTTATATTGTGTTATTAACTGTACGTTTGTTTATGTGTAACTCTGTGTTGTTGTTTTTGTCGCACTGCTTTGCTTTATCTTGGCCAGGTCGCAGTTGTAAATGAGAACTTGTTCTCAACTGGCCTACCTGGTTAGATAAAGGTGAAATAAAAAATAAAAATGTAAATAACCCTTTAGCAACTATCAGTAGAGAAAAAAGAATCACTAAAAACCAAACTCACCAAAAAGTAAATATTAGACATTGTTAAAACATTCACATGGCCGGCTTTCCTATAAAATTTTATTTGACTTTCTGGGACAAAGGAGTGCCCCTATTTACTCAAATGACAACACGTCACTCAATTCAGTGCTTCCGAGTTCCATGTATCAAACAGTTATTTCAGTTATATTAAAACCAGTAAAATCAGGAGAGTCCCATGCACATTACACCCATAAGTTTAATAAATTGCAACAATACAATAATAACAAGACTAATTAGCAACAGAATGGCAAAGGTTTTACCTGACTTACAATACATATTTCTCAAACAGGGATTATTAAAAATAGATACAAACAAATACAAGAGCATGTTTCAGTATAATACAATATGCAAAAAAACAAGATGTAGATTCATCAAAAATTGCTATTAATGCCGAAAAGACTTTTTACCATGTTGGTCTTTTCTATTTAAAACTTTGGAAGCATTCAACTTTCCAGCTGAAATAATAAATGTAATACAAATATTATATAAATGTCCTAAAGCAAAAATATAAACAAATACTACATCATCTGATTACACTTCTTTATAAAAAGGTGCACAAGACAGGGATGTCCTCTTTCCCCCCTCCTGTTTGCACAGGCAATTGAACCGCTTGCAGAAAGAATTAGACAGGACCTAATAACATAGCAGGTATCAGTATTGATAAACATGAATATAAACATATATAAACGTAAATGTATTTGCAGATGATACCCTGATATACCTAACCAGTATTCAAAGCTCAATGCCCCCTTCACTAAAAATATTTTCAGTACACTCAAAAATCTCAGGATGTAACATTTTATTGGAAAACATTTTATTAACTGCAATAGGAAAAATAAAAACAATTACTCTTGATTTACAGTAAATACTTTAAGGGGACCACAAAAATATTAAATACTTAGGATGATAAGTGACAACAAAGAACAAATATATAAAGATACCTTTTTTTCCATTACTCAACAATATGATAGCTTTGCGCTGATGAGAGATTGCTGTGCTTTTTCCCAAAGCTTAATTGCAGTACACTCACAGAAAGTTAATGTTCAACGTTCAGTAAATTTCTATCAACCAGTTGCTGGTAGGCTATTGTGAAATTCACTTTGAGTATTTCAATAACATGGTGACTTGCCTAAAAAAGTAGTGTTCCAATATAGAATAGCTGTGTCTTTCTCAAGGGAACCTTTCTGCAAGGCAACTTGTAATACGATATTGAGTATAGGAACCCACCCTTCTTCACATAATACATGATCCAGTATATCTAAAAGCAATCGATTTGATTTAAACATGACTGATACACATATGCAGAGCTCTTGTATGTTTAGATTGCAAAGATATGGATAAGTAAAGAAAAAGTCACATTGTCCTAGAGAGATTTACACGGTTTTCAAAAAAATTCACACCAGGGTAAGCCTACACAAATACAGCCCTTATTTTAAGTATTTATAAAATCTGATTTTGAAATGCACTGCTAGACTGAGGGACAATACATATCATTTTATGTGTGGGGTACAGAGATGACGTATCCATTCAAAAATGATTGCACACGGAGTTCACCAATGCAACTGAATATGTTATTTGTTAAGCACATTTTTTTTCTGAACTTATGTAGGCTTGCCATAACAAAGGGGTTGAATAGTTATTGACTCAAGACATTTCAGCTTTACATTTTTTATTAATTTGTAAAGTTTCAAAAAACATAATTACGCTTTGACATTATGGGGTATTGTGTGTGTGTAGATCAGTGACAAAACATCTCAATTGAATCCATTTTAAATTCAGGCTGTAACACAACATGATGTATAAAAGGCAAGGGGTGTGAATACTTTCTAGAGGCATTGTAAGTCCCCCTCCTCCACATCCATCGTAACAGCAACATCAGAACACACAAGGCCATTGCAGAATATGCCTCTAGGTAGGGGAACTCACTTCATACATCACCACAGCTGTGTTGTGAAATAAACTCACAGGAAACAACGTTACATTGGGATTGTTGTAATCAACCACTCACATTTATTTACAAAGCCCTTTTTACATCAGCAGATGTCACAAAGTTGCTTATAAAACTCCCTAGAAAGAAATAGGCCACAGGTAAACGTTTGGTTTGGACAACAGTGGAGGCCAATATTGGACAGAGAGTAAGAGTGGTGAGAACTAGAGGAGGACGAGGAGGAAGAGGAGGATCAGGAGGGCTAGGAGCTGAAGAAGTAAGAGGAGGAGGAAGAGGAGAAGGAAGAGGTGAAGTAGGACGGGTGAGAAGGAGAAGATGGCGAAGAGGAAGAGGAAGGGGAGTCAGTAACACAATAACTGATGAAATCAGAGTGATTGTGGTTGACCATCGTGTCAACCATGGGATGATCACGAGGGAGGCTGGGCAGCGGGTTCAACCAAATCTGAGCCGCTGTACTGTTGCAGGTATCATCTGGATATTTAGAAATGAGAACCAGTAAGTAACTGTAAGTCCCCTAATCTTACTGGTACAGTAATATGTACTGTACTTTCATAATGAGAAGGATCTATCACTAAAACCATTCAAATGCTTTTACAGAACTGCAAGAAAACCGGTATCTGGTGGAAGAGGTCGACTGTTCACCCCAGAGCAGGAGACCCACATTGTAAATATGGTCATTGCAAATAACTGCATCAGACTCAGAGAACTGCAGGACCACATAATGGCAGATAACACCATATTCCAAAATGTCAACAGAGTGAGTCTCTCTGCACTGTCTCGTCTACTGAAACGCAATAGAATTAGGATGAAGCAGCTGTACAGAGTCCCTTTCGAAAGTAACTCAGACCGTGTAAAACAACTGAGATATGAATATGTGCAGGTAAGCTATATACTTTCCTATCATTGGTACTGGATCTGGAAGTGTATGGTGCTACATCATATTGACTGATCCCTGTCTTTTCCTACTGTGCTACATTGTCTTGTCTTGTCTCTTTCAGAGAGTCATGGAGCTAGAAGCAGATGCAGTGTATCAGAAGCAGATGCAGTGCATCATGAGCTAATATATGTGGACAAGGCAGTTTTCAACCTTGCAAAAACAAGGGGCCGTGGCAGAAATATCATTGGACACTGTGCCTTCATCAACGTCCCGGGACAACGTGGTGGCAACATAACAATGTGTGCTGCTATTAGTCAAAACGGCGTCCTTCACCATCATGCAATCCTAGGCCCATACAACACTGCACACATTATCACCTTTCTGAACACCCTCCATAACAGACTATTCCCTAATGACCAGATCAGCTTTTTTTTCTAGCACAAATGTTTTTGTTTTCTTCTACTGCGCTTTTGTTGTTTGAGGAGTGTTAGAACATTTTCCCCTTATTTGTATTGATAGTGTGTTATGTTCGGAATACACATCCGGACTTTACACATTTGGATAGCTGTGTGTATGTGTGTTTACGACATGTATGACAAAACTTTGTTGCAAACTGCTATGCCCTGCACACAGAAAAAGCAAAAGCCAGAAGAGCTTTTCATTTATACCATCAGTGCGTAGTTGGCGCAAAAATTTACGCAAAACCTTTTTTTTTTAAAGAATTTTAAGGGTTTTGCAAGAATTGTTTGTTTTTGCAAGATATGGATAATGTTTTGCTGGTTTGGTGTAAGGTTTTGTGCTTAGTGTGTAGAGTTTTGCAAAAATAGCCTATAGTTTCAAAGATAGTACCTAAGCAATCAGAAAAAACTGTAAGGCCATATCGTTCTTCAAGATGTTCAAAAGTTCTTGGATGACCAACAGGATCGAATAATAATCACATTGGTTATTATTGGTGCAATGGGTCAGCACCTCTGGAGTAAAATGTAATTTGGCTTTTCATAGCCGAGCATTCAGAGGTTGAGAGCGAGAGAGAACTTTGAGAGGTGAGCTGAATTTTTCTGCTCAAGTGCTTCAAAGCATTAGACAGTTGCAGAATATTAGAGAGAGAGAGAGAGCGAGAGAGAGAGAGAGAGGGAGAGAGAGAAAGAGAGAGAATTTTGAGAGGTGTGAGCTGAACAAATCGTGTGTGAATTATTCTGCCCAAGTGCATCAAAGCCATGAACAGTTGCAGAATATTAGAGAGAGAGAAATAGAGACAGAGACAGAGAGATCTATTTCACTTGCTTTGGCAATGTAAACATTACAGCGTGTGGTGTTGATTCAAAACCTAATATTTGGATGCGGAGTGGAGATGGACTGAACATCATGTTTCACAGGAAAGCCAACTGTAGCATTACAATCCCAGTGGTCTATTGGCCAAGTCGTCATTGCAGTAATATAATGGAGATATTTTCTACCTGTAAATGAGAGAGCCACAGGATGGAGAAGTGGTAGCATAAACAACACAGTAGTCTAGTGGAGGTGGAAGTAGCAGTAGGTTGCAATATATTAACAGAAGACTGGATCAGCATAGCGGAGATGACATCAGCTACTCTTTTCTCCAAGAGGGGAGAGACAGAGGAAGTTGATGATGATTGAGAGCTGCAAAGAGGAGCATCTGTCATGACTGTGTAAGCAATGCAGGAAGTAGCTGTAGTCGGAAGAAAACAGAATGACTTTCATTGTAACTAAAGATGTACAGGTTATGCTTGGGTCTGTAAAAGCCAACAGTAAAGATGATGTCTAGTGCTCTTTGAGCCAAATTTGTACATTACTTATAAGTAGAGTAACAAGAAATTTGTGGAGTGGTTGAAAACGAGTTTTACTGACTCCAACCTAAGTGTATGTAAACTTTCGACTTCAACTGTATGTTCATCCTGCCCTGTCTTTCTAAATTATTCGAAAGCCAAGGTAACAAACAGATCACCGACCATTTCCAATTCAACCGTACCTTCTACACTAAGCAATCTGGTTTCAGAGCTGGTCATGGTTGCACCTCAGCCATGCTCAAGGTCCTAAATGACATCATAACCGCCATCGATAAAAGACAGTACTGTGCAGCCATCTTCATCGACTTTGCTAAGGCTTTCGACTGTGTCAATCACTGCATTCTTATCGGCAGACTCAATAGCCTTGGCTTCTCAAATGACTGCCTCGCCTGGTTCACCAACTACTTCGCAGATAGAGTTCAGTTTGTCAAATCGGAGGGCCGGTTGTCCCGGACCTCTGGCAGTCTCTATGGGCGTGCCACAGGGTTCAATTCTCGGGCCGACTCTTTTCTCTGTATATATCAATGATGTCGCTCTTGCTGCTGGTGATTCTCTGATCCACCTCTACCCAGACGACACCATTCCGTATACATTTGGCCCATCTTTGGACACTGTGCTAACAAACCTCCAAACGAGCTTCAATGCCATACAAAACTCCTTCTGTGGCCCCCAACTGCTTTTAGTAAAATTAAGTGCATGCTCTTCAACTGATTGCTGCCTTCCGCCCGACGAGCATCACTACTCTGGACGGTTCTGATTTAGAATATGTGGACATCTACAAATACCTAGGTGTCTGGTTAGACTGTAAACTCTCCTTCCAGACACACTTTAAGCATCTCCAATCAAAAATGAAATCTAGAATCGGCTTCCTGTTTCGCAACAAAGCCTCCTTCACTCATGCTGCCAAACATACCCTCATAAAACTGACTACCCTGCCGATCCTTGACTTCGGCGATGTCATTTACAAAATAGCCTCCAACACTCTACTCAGCAAATTGGATGCAGTCTATCACAGTGCCATCCGTTTTGTCACCAAAGCCCCATATATTACCCATCACTACAACCTGTATGCTCTCGTTGGCTGGCCCTCACTACAAACTCGTCGCCAAACCCACTGGCTCCAGGTCATCTATAAGTCTTAGCTAGGTAAAGCCCCACCTTATCTCAGCTCACTGGGCACCATAGCAACACCCACCCGTAGCACGTGCTCCAGCAGGTATATTTGACTGGTCATCCCCAAAGCCAACACCTTCTTTGGCCGCCTTTCCTTCCAGTTCTCTGCTGCCAATGAATGGAATGAATTGCAAAAATCACTGAAGCTGCAGTCTTATATCTCCCTCTCTAATTTAATTAAGCATCAGCTGTCAGAGCAGCTTACCCGTTCAGTGCACCTGTACACAGCCAATCTATAAATAGCACACCCAACTACCTCATACCCATATTGTTACTTATCCTCTTGCTCTTTTGCACCCCAGTATCTCTACTTGCACATCATCATCTGCACATCTATCACTCCAGTGTTAATGCTAAATTGTATTTTTCACCATTTTTACTTCTATGGCCTATTTATTGCCTTACCTCCCTGCTCTTCTACATTTGCACACATTGTACATAAATGTTTATATTGTGTTATTAACTGTACGTTTGTTTATGTGTAACTCTGTGTTGTTGTTTTTGTCGCACTGCTTTGCTTTATCTTGGCCAGGTCGCAGTTGTAAATGAGAACTTGTTCTCAACTGGCCTACCTGGTTAGATAAAGGTGAAATAAAAAATAAAAATGTAAATAACCCTTTAGCAACTATCAGTAGAGAAAAAAGAATCACTAAAAACCAAACTCACCAAAAAGTAAATATTAGACATTGTTAAAACATTCACATGGCCGGCTTTCCTATAAAATTTTATTTGACTTTCTGGGACAAAGGAGTGCCCCTATTTACTCAAATGACAACACGTCACTCAATTCAGTGCTTCCGAGTTCCATGTATCAAACAGTTATTTCAGTTATATTAAAACCAGTAAAATCAGGAGAGTCCCATGCACATTACACCCATAAGTTTAATAAATTGCAACAATACAATAATAACAAGACTAATTAGCAACAGAATGGCAAAGGTTTTACCTGACTTACAATACATATTTCTCAAACAGGGATTATTAAAAATAGATACAAACAAATACAAGAGCATGTTTCAGTATAATACAATATGCAAAAAAACAAGATGTAGATTCATCAAAAATTGCTATTAATGCCGAAAAGACTTTTTACCATGTTGGTCTTTTCTATTTAAAACTTTGGAAGCATTCAACTTTCCAGCTGAAATAATAAATGTAATACAAATATTATATAAATGTCCTAAAGCAAAAATATAAACAAATACTACATCATCTGATTACACTTCTTTATAAAAAGGTGCACAAGACAGGGATGTCCTCTTTCCCCCCTCCTGTTTGCACAGGCAATTGAACCGCTTGCAGAAAGAATTAGACAGGACCTAATAACATAGCAGGTATCAGTATTGATAAACATGAATATAAACATATATAAACGTAAATGTATTTGCAGATGATACCCTGATATACCTAACCAGTATTCAAAGCTCAATGCCCCCTTCACTAAAAATATTTTCAGTACACTCAAAAATCTCAGGATGTAACATTTTATTGGAAAACATTTTATTAACTGCAATAGGAAAAATAAAAACAATTACTCTTGATTTACAGTAAATACTTTAAGGGGACCACAAAAATATTAAATACTTAGGATGATAAGTGACAACAAAGAACAAATATATAAAGATACCTTTTTTTCCATTACTCAACAATATGATAGCTTTGCGCTGATGAGAGATTGCTGTGCTTTTTCCCAAAGCTTAATTGCAGTACACTCACAGAAAGTTAATGTTCAACGTTCAGTAAATTTCTATCAACCAGTTGCTGGTAGGCTATTGTGAAATTCACTTTGAGTATTTCAATAACATGGTGACTTGCCTAAAAAAGTAGTGTTCCAATATAGAATAGCTGTGTCTTTCTCAAGGGAACCTTTCTGCAAGGCAACTTGTAATACGATATTGAGTATAGGAACCCACCCTTCTTCACATAATACATGATCCAGTATATCTAAAAGCAATCGATTTGATTTAAACATGACTGATACACATATGCAGAGCTCTTGTATGTTTAGATTGCAAAGATATGGATAAGTAAAGAAAAAGTCACATTGTCCTAGAGAGATTTACACGGTTTTCAAAAAAATTCACACCAGGGTAAGCCTACACAAATACAGCCCTTATTTTAAGTATTTATAAAATCTGATTTTGAAATGCACTGCTAGACTGAGGGACAATACATATCATTTTATGTGTGGGGTACAGAGATGACGTATCCATTCAAAAATGATTGCACACGGAGTTCACCAATGCAACTGAATATGTTATTTGTTAAGCACATTTTTTTTCTGAACTTATGTAGGCTTGCCATAACAAAGGGGTTGAATAGTTATTGACTCAAGACATTTCAGCTTTACATTTTTTATTAATTTGTAAAGTTTCAAAAAACATAATTACGCTTTGACATTATGGGGTATTGTGTGTGTGTAGATCAGTGACAAAACATCTCAATTGAATCCATTTTAAATTCAGGCTGTAACACAACATGATGTATAAAAGGCAAGGGGTGTGAATACTTTCTAGAGGCATTGTAAGTCCCCCTCCTCCACATCCATCGTAACAGCAACATCAGAACACACAAGGCCATTGCAGAATATGCCTCTAGGTAGGGGAACTCACTTCATACATCACCACAGCTGTGTTGTGAAATAAACTCACAGGAAACAACGTTACATTGGGATTGTTGTAATCAACCACTCACATTTATTTACAAAGCCCTTTTTACATCAGCAGATGTCACAAAGTTGCTTATAAAACTCCCTAGAAAGAAATAGGCCACAGGTAAACGTTTGGTTTGGACAACAGTGGAGGCCAATATTGGACAGAGAGTAAGAGTGGTGAGAACTAGAGGAGGACGAGGAGGAAGAGGAGGATCAGGAGGGCTAGGAGCTGAAGAAGTAAGAGGAGGAGGAAGAGGAGAAGGAAGAGGTGAAGTAGGACGGGTGAGAAGGAGAAGATGGCGAAGAGGAAGAGGAAGGGGAGTCAGTAACACAATAACTGATGAAATCAGAGTGATTGTGGTTGACCATCGTGTCAACCATGGGATGATCACGAGGGAGGCTGGGCAGCGGGTTCAACCAAATCTGAGCCGCTGTACTGTTGCAGGTATCATCTGGATATTTAGAAATGAGAACCAGTAAGTAACTGTAAGTCCCCTAATCTTACTGGTACAGTAATATGTACTGTACTTTCATAATGAGAAGGATCTATCACTAAAACCATTCAAATGCTTTTACAGAACTGCAAGAAAACCGGTATCTGGTGGAAGAGGTCGACTGTTCACCCCAGAGCAGGAGACCCACATTGTAAATATGGTCATTGCAAATAACTGCATCAGACTCAGAGAACTGCAGGACCACATAATGGCAGATAACACCATATTCCAAAATGTCAACAGAGTGAGTCTCTCTGCACTGTCTCGTCTACTGAAACGCAATAGAATTAGGATGAAGCAGCTGTACAGAGTCCCTTTCGAAAGTAACTCAGACCGTGTAAAACAACTGAGATATGAATATGTGCAGGTAAGCTATATACTTTCCTATCATTGGTACTGGATCTGGAAGTGTATGGTGCTACATCATATTGACTGATCCCTGTCTTTTCCTACTGTGCTACATTGTCTTGTCTTGTCTCTTTCAGAGAGTCA
This sequence comes from Salvelinus namaycush, assembly GCF_016432855.1. Classification (NCBI taxonomy): domain Eukaryota; kingdom Metazoa; phylum Chordata; class Actinopteri; order Salmoniformes; family Salmonidae; genus Salvelinus; species Salvelinus namaycush. Next base: position 8,303,731 of record NC_052310.1, read on the forward strand.
TGGAGCTAGAAGCAGATGCAGTGTATCAGAAGCAGATGCAGTGCATCATGAGCTAATATATGTGGACAAGGCAGTTTTCAACCTTGCAAAAACAAGGGGCCGTGGCAGAAATATCATTGGACACTGTGCCTTCATCAACGTCCCGGGACAACGTGGTGGCAACATAACAATGTGTGCTGCTATTAGTCAAAACGGCGTCCTTCACCATCATGCAATCCTAGGCCCATACAACACTGCACACATTATCACCTTTCTGAACACCCTCCATAACAGACTATTCCCTAATGACCAGATCAGCTTTTTTTTCTAGCACAAATGTTTTTGTTTTCTTCTACTGCGCTTTTGTTGTTTGAGGAGTGTTAGAACATTTTCCCCTTATTTGTATTGATAGTGTGTTATGTTCGGAATACACATCCGGACTTTACACATTTGGATAGCTGTGTGTATGTGTGTTTACGACATGTATGACAAAACTTTGTTGCAAACTGCTATGCCCTGCACACAGAAAAAGCAAAAGCCAGAAGAGCTTTTCATTTATACCATCAGTGCGTAGTTGGCGCAAAAATTTACGCAAAACCTTTTTTTTTTAAAGAATTTTAAGGGTTTTGCAAGAATTGTTTGTTTTTGCAAGATATGGATAATGTTTTGCTGGTTTGGTGTAAGGTTTTGTGCTTAGTGTGTAGAGTTTTGCAAAAATAGCCTATAGTTTCAAAGATAGTACCTAAGCAATCAGAAAAAACTGTAAGGCCATATCGTTCTTCAAGATGTTCAAAAGTTCTTGGATGACCAACAGGATCGAATAATAATCACATTGGTTATTATTGGTGCAATGGGTCAGCACCTCTGGAGTAAAATGTAATTTGGCTTTTCATAGCCGAGCATTCAGAGGTTGAGAGCGAGAGAGAACTTTGAGAGGTGAGCTGAATTTTTCTGCTCAAGTGCTTCAAAGCATTAGACAGTTGCAGAATATTAGAGAGAGAGAGAGAGCGAGAGAGAGAGAGAGAGGGAGAGAGAGAAAGAGAGAGAATTTTGAGAGGTGTGAGCTGAACAAATCGTGTGTGAATTATTCTGCCCAAGTGCATCAAAGCCATGAACAGTTGCAGAATATTAGAGAGAGAGAAATAGAGACAGAGACAGAGAGATCTATTTCACTTGCTTTGGCAATGTAAACATTACAGCGTGTGGTGTTGATTCAAAACCTAATATTTGGATGCGGAGTGGAGATGGACTGAACATCATGTTTCACAGGAAAGCCAACTGTAGTATTACAATCCCAGTGGTCTATTGGCTAAGTCGTCATTGCAGTAATATAATGGAGATATTTTCTACCTGTAAATGAGAGAGCCACAGGATGGAGAAGTGGTAGCATAAACAACACAGTAGTCTAGTGGAGGTGGAAGTAGCAGTAGGTTGCAATATATTAACAGAAGACTGGATCAGCATAGCGGAGATGACATCAGCTACTCTTTTCTCCAAGAGGGGAGAGACGGAGGAAGTTGATGATGATTGAGAGCTGCAAAGAGGAGCATCTGTCACGACTGTGTAAGCAATGCAGGAAGTAGCTGTAGTCGGAAGAAAACAGAATGACTTTCATTGTAACTAAAGATGTACAGGTTATGCTTGGGTCTGTAAAAGCCAACAGTAAAGATGATGTCTAGTGCTCTTTGAGCCAAATTTGTACATTACTTATAAGTAGAGTAACAAGAAATTTGTGGAGTGGTTGAAAACGAGTTTTACTGACTCCAACCTAAGTGTATGTAAACTTTCGACTTCAACTGTATGTTCATCCTGCCCTGTCTTTCAAATTCTTCGAAAGCCAAGGTAACAAACAGATCACCGACCATTTCCAATTCAACCGTACCTTCTACACTAAGCAATCTGGTTTCAGAGCTGGTCATGGTTGCACCTCAGCCATGCTCAAGGTCCTAAATGATATCATAACCGCCATCGATAAAAGACAGTACTGTGCAGCCATCTTCATCGACTTTGCTAAGGCTTTCGACTGTGTCAATCACTGCATTCTTATCGGCAGACTCAATAGCCTTGGCCTCTCAAATGACTGCCTCGCCTGGTTCACCTCTTCGCAGATAGAGTTCAGTTTGTCAAATCGGAGGGCCGGTTGTCCCGGACCTCTGGCAGTCTCTATGGGGGTGCCACAGGGTTCAATTCTCGGGCCGACTCTTTTCTCTGTATATATCAATGATGTCGCTCTTGCTGCTGGTGATTCTCTGATCACCATTCAGAGAATGGACACCATTCCGTATACATTTGGCCCTTCTTTGGACACTGTGCTAACAAACCTCCAAACGAACTTCAATGCCATACAAAACTCCTTCTGTGGCCCCCAACTGCTTTTAGTAAAATTAAGTGCATGCTCTTCAACTGATTGCTGCCTTCCGCCCGACGAGCATCACTACTCTGGACGGTTCTGATTTAGAATATGTGGACATCTACAAATACCTAGGTGTCTGGTTAGACTGTAAACTCTCCTTCCAGACACACATTAAGCATCTCCAATCAAAAATGAAATCTAGAATCGGCTTCCTGTTTCGCAACAAAGCCTCCTTCACTCATGCTGCCAAACATACCCTCATAAAACTGACTACCCTGCCGATCCTTGACTTCGGCGATGTCATTTACAAAATAGCCTCCAACACTCTACTCAGCAAATTGGATGCAGTCTATCACAGTGCCATCCGTTTTGTCACCAAAGCCCCATATATTACCCATCACTACGACCTGTATGCTCTCGTTGGCTGGCCCTCACTACAAACTCGTCGCCAAACCCACTGGCTCCAGGTCATCTATAAGTCTTAGCTAGGTAAAGCCCCACCTTATCTCAGCTCACTGGGCACCATAGCAACACCCACCCGTAGCACGTGCTCCAGCAGGTATATTTGACTGGTCATCCCCAAAGCCAACACCTTCTTTGGCCGCCTTTCCTTCCAGTTCTCTGCTGCCAATGAATGGAATGAATTGCAAAAATCACTGAAGCTACAGTCTTATATCTCCCTCTCTAATTTAATTAAGCATCATCTGTCAGAGCAGCTTACCCGTTCAGTGCACCTGTACACAGCCAATCTGTAAATAGCACACCCAACTACCTCATACCCATATTGTTACTTATCCTCTTGCTCTTTTGCACCCCAGTATCTCTACTTGCACATCATCATCTGCACATCTATCACTCCAGTGTTAATGCTAAATTGTATTTTTCACCATTTTTACTTCTATGGCCTATTTATTGCCTTACCTCCCTGCTCTTCTACATTTGCACACATTGTACATAAATGTTTATATTGTGTTATTAACTGTACGTTTGTTTATGTGTAACTCTGTGTTGTTGTTTTTGTCGCACTGCTTTGCTTTATCTTGGCCAGGTCGCAGTTGTAAATGAGAACTTGTTCTCAACTGGCCTACCTGGTTAGATAAAGGTGAAATAAAAAAATTAAAATGTAAATAACCCTTTAGCAACTATCAGTAGAGAAAAAATTATCACTAAAAACCAAACTCACCAAAAAGTAAATATTAGACATTGTTAAAACATTCACATGGCCGGCTTTCCTATAAAATTTTATTTGACTTTCTGGGACAAAGGAGTGCCCCTATTTACTCAAATGACAACACGTCACTCAATTCAGTGCTTCCGAGTTCCATGTATCAAACAGTTATTTCAGTTATATTAAAATCAGTAAAATCAGGAGAGTCCCATGCACATTACACCCATAAGTTTAATAAATTGCAACAATACAATAATAACAAGACTAATTAGCAACAGAATGGCAAAGGTTTTACCTGACTTACAATACATATTTCTCAAACAGGGTTTATTAAAAATAGATACAAACAAATACAAGAGCATGTTTCAGTATAATACAATATGCAAAAAAACAAGATGTAGATTCATCAAAAATTGCTATTGATGCCGAAAATACTTTTTACCATGTTGGCCTTTTCTATTTAAAACTTTGGAAGCATTCAACTTTCCAGCTGAAATAATAAATGTAATACAAATATTATATAAATGTCCTAAAGCAAAAATATAAACAAATACTACATCATCTGATTACACTTCTTTATAAAAAGGTGCACAAGACAGGGATGTCCTCTTTCCCCCCTCCTGTTTGCACAGGCAATTGAACCGCTTGCAGAAAGAATTAGACAGGACCTAATAACATAGCAGGTATCAGTATTGATAAACATGAATATAAACATATATAAACGTAAATGTATTTGCAGATGATACCCTGATATACCTAACCAGTATTCAAAGCTCAATGCCCCCTTCACTAAAAATATTTTCAGTACACTCAAAAATCTCAGGATGTAACATTTTATTGGAAAACATTTTATTAACTGCAATAGGAAAAATAAAAACAATTCCTCTTGATTTACAGTAAATACTTTAAGGGGACCACAAAAATATTAAATACTTAGGATGTTTCATAAGTGACAACAAAGAACAAATATATAAAGATACCTTTTTTTCCATTACTCAACAATATGATAGGTTTGCGCTGATGAGAGATTGCTGTGCTTTTTCCCAAAGCTTAATTGCAGTACACTCACAGAAAGTTAATGTTCAACGTTCAGTAAATTTCTATCAACCAGTTGCTGGTAGGCTATTGTGAAATTCACTTTGAGTATTTCAATAACATGGTGACTTGCAATGAATTAAACACCATATGGCTTTTCATCACATGCATTTATGTCTGCCTTTAACAAGGGTGCAGAGCTGATAGTATAGACGCTTATAATTGATGAACCGAATACAACAGATCACATGAACTACTACAGGATGTTGCCACTCAGCAAGTGAAGCACATGTTTTCAACAGAAACGTCAGTCAAGGCATCCTAGGTTACTAGCAAGGATTGCCAGTGGCAGCAAGTGTACTAGTAGCTTCCAGTCAATACATATCATATTCAGAGCAACAAGTTGCCACTCAGCTAGCAGAAAATGAACAAAAACCTCTTTACAGCAGAGATCATTACTGTTACAGTCACTTGATCTTTTTTCCAGAACAATGTTAACAGACTTGCTCATTTTACTGTGGCAAAACCATCAAACACTTAAACTGCTCCAACACTTCCACTGATGGCTGGCACAAATGCACATACTTAACCTTGCCCCCAAATTTGATAATGCCCCCTATCAGTACATTGCCCCCACCTTTATTTTAAAGTGCAGTGATGACCATACCTTATATTCCAAATATTAGAAGAATCTCCCATACCTACAAGGTACCAAACTGTACCATGTGAGTTTACATGTGTAGGTTTGAAGTATACCTTTGAACTTTTGGTACACCAGGGAACAACACCATTCCAAGCAATAACTATGAACCTGGTGACACTGCAGAAACATTGCTCCCCTCTCAACCAAGAGGATGCAAGTTCAAATCCCCACTCTACATCAGGTGTCCTTGAACACGGCTAGTTTTACATTGGTGGTGATAATTGTCCATAGTACAAAATATACAAGTTTTTACAGTAATTGAAATCAGAAAACAGCAGCATACTGTCATTTATAGACATAACACCTTCAAGTTGTTCTATAAATGTACTGTATTTTTACTGCAACTTTAGGCAAAGTCCAGAAATATATTCTTGCCAATATCCCTTATGTTCACAGAGCTGGTGGAACAGCAGGAACTTCAGGTAGCTATCAACCAAGCAATCAGCATGAAGCAACATATTGTACATTAACACTTACATTTTGCTGTAAAAATACAGTAACTAGTTGTAAATTTACCATATTTCTGAACATTTGACATCTCGGCTTTCATGTGCTCAAATGTTGTCACATGTAATTTCATGTTGAAATGTTGCATACCCATGTTGTAAAGAAAATTCAAATGAGATCATGTTTTCACATATGCTCAAATGTTTTACATGTAGTGTCATGGTATCATATGTTTAAATGTTGCATCCTCATGGTGTCACATTTATTTCACATGAGATTGTGTTTTCACATGTGCTCACATGTTTTCACGTGTAGTTTCATTTTCTCATACGTTGACATTTTGTATCCCTATGTTGTCACATTTATTTCACATATATTTCAAACGTCAGATCATGTTCTAACATGTTCTCACGTGTAGTTTTATGTTATCACATGTTGCTTCACATATTGTCACGTTATTCATGTGGTTTTCCTGTAAGAGTTATCACAGGGTGCTGGAAAGAAGAGCATGGTTCATGACTGTCTGTGATTTCTGACAGCCTTTTCTAGGTTTAGAGCAGTACTCGCCCATTTTCCCCCATCTCAAGAGGCCTCTGGCAGAGAAAATATTGGATTGCACAGCAGCCGATGAACTGAAAAAAAACAGAACATTGAAACACCTAGGCTATGTCTTTACGGAGACTAGAAATCTTTACAGAGCATTAAAAGGTGGTGGAGAAGACAATGTAGCCCAGGAACCGTTCCAGTATATCATGATAAGAAAATCAACAGAATGAAATGGAAGAGTGTGAGAGAAATTATGGGGTAATTTTCTGCTGCAGGGATATAAATTAGAATTCTAAAAACCATCGATTGCTATAGATTTTCTTTTTCTTTTTGTCTTTTTTCACCTCGGCTGAATGCTGGAGTTCAAGGCCTGAACGAGGGAAAAGGGAGGGCTGGATGCACTCCAAGTGTCTGTCTGTCTGTCTGTCTGTCTGTCTGTCTGTCTGTCTGTCTGTCTGTCTGTCTGTCTGTCTGTCTGTGCCTCTCTCTCTCTCTAACAGCAGAAACAGATTCATTATGAATGTTAAAACCCAGCAAGGTTATCTCCACATCTGAGCCTTCACTAAACCAGACATGCTCAGTAGTATAGACTGAACTCAATAGCCCTTGTAGGGTGTGTGGTTGTAAGAGAAATGCTTACTCCTTCGTACAGTAAGCATTTCACTGTTAGTCTACACCTGTTGTTTACGAAGCATGTGACATATACAATTTGCTTTAATTTAAGGGCAAATGGACTAGAAAAGGTAAACAGTCAAATAAATGTAAATATACTGCTCTTCCTCTTTAGAAACACTACTGTGCTCTCCAGTATGGGATTTCTGAAATCTCTGAGCGTTAATTGCTGTTGCGACAATCCAAATAGATTCCCAGGTGTTGGGGAGTTTCTCAGATGTCAGCGAAACTCTATTTAAGACAACACGGCTATGATAGATGTCAGACGTAGAAAGGGTGAGAGCTGAAACGTATCCCCTCCACTAATAAATCTGTTTTGCATAATGTGAGAATGAAGAAAAACAACCGTTTCATGCAAGACATGAAGCCAATGTCAATTTGCATTGAATTCCCTGTATACTGCACTTTTAAATATATTCTTAGATAATGTTTTGTCTGTTGGAAAGTTAGTTAGGCAATGAAGTGGTAACTATCTGTAAATAATGCATAGGAGTTGGCACTTAAAAGATCAGTAATACAACTATGTGTTGGCTATATGTTAGAGCAGTGTTTCCCATCCTTTCTCCGTTACTGTACCAACTGAATTTTGATCTGCCTGGAGTACCCCAGAAGTATCCCCTCATGTGCATTTTACCAGTAGGGATATGGTGTCATGAGTTTTCTCAAGTACCTCCTGTGGATAGGCCAAGTATCCCCAGGGGTCTTTATCACTGGTTGGGAACCACTGTGTTAGAATTCATTTATGTGTTCAAATAGTTACAAAGTGCACATTTCTGCTTTGTATCTATGTGACATTAACATTAGCAAACAGACCAGATATCTGTCCACAACTCATTAGCGAGTCCATACTGAGTAGTAGAGTTGAAACAAAACTTCCAATCCATCACCCAGACTAACACAGAGGCCTGAGAAGAGAGGTTGTGAGTTTTTCCTCTCCTCCCCATTCCAGTGTGTTTGACTGCTATGTAACGTATTCAGAGATATCACTCTAAAATAAACTCAGCAAAAAAAGAAGCGTCCTCTCACTGTCAACTGCTTTTATTTTCAGCAAACTTCACATGTGCAAATATTTGCATGAACATAACAAGGTTCAACAACTGAGACATAAACTGGACAAGTTCCACAGACATGTAACTAACAGAAATGGAATAATGTGTCCCCGAACAAAGGGGTGTGGGTCAAAATCAAAAGTAACAGTCAGTATCTGGTGTGGCCACCAGCTGCATTAAATACTGATTTGCCAGGTCTTGCTGTGAGATGTTACCCCACTCTTCCACCAAGGCACCTGCAAGTTCCAGACATTTCTGGGGGGAATGGCCTTAGCCTTCACCTTCTGATCCAACAGCTCCCAGACGTGCTCAATGGGATTGAGATCCGGGCTCTCGCTGGCCATGGCAGAACACTGACATTCCTGTCTTGCAGGAAATCACGCACAGAACAAGCAGTTTGGCTGGTGGCATTGTCATGCTGAGGGGTCATGTCAGGATGAGCATGAAGGGTACCACATGAAGGAGGAGGATGTCTTCCCTGTAGCGCATAGCGTTGAGATTGCCTGCAATGACAACAAGCTCAGTCCGATGATGCTGTGACTCACCGCCCCAGACCATGACGGACCCTCCACCTCCAAATCGATCCCACTCCAGAGTACAGACCTCGGTGTAACGCTCATTCCTTCAACGATAAACACGAATCCGACCATCACCCCTGGTGAGACAAAACCGCAACTCGTCAGAGAAGAGCACTTTTTGACAGTCCTGTCTGGTCCAGCAGTGGTGGGTTTGTGCCCATAGGCGACGTTGTTGCCGGTGATGTCTGGTGAGGACCTGCCTTACAACAGGCCTACACGCCCTCAGTCCAGCCTCTCTCAGCCTATTGCGGACAGTCTGAGCACTGATGGAGAGATTGTGCGTTCCTGGTGTAACTTGGGTAGTTGTTGTTGCCATCCTGTACCTGTCCCGCAGGTGTGATGTTCAGATGTACCGATCCTGTGCAGGTGTTGTTACACATGCGAGGACGATCAGCTGTCCATCCTGTCTCCCTGTAGCGCTGTCTTAGGCATCTCATAGTGCGGACATTGCAATGTATTGCCCTGGCCACATCTGCAGTCCTCATGCCTCCTTGCAGTATGCCTAAGGTATGTTCACGCAGATGAGCAGGGACCCTGGGCATCTGTCTTATGGTGTTTCACAGAGTCAGTAGAAAGGCCTCTTTAGTATCCTAAGTTTTCATAACTGTGACGTAACTTTGTCTTTACGACCATTCTACAGGTGCATTAATTGTTTATGTTTCATTGAACAAGCATGGGATATGGTGTTTAAACACTTTACAATGAAGATCTGTGAAGTTATTTGGATTTTTACGAATTATATTTGAAATACAGGGTCCTGAAAAAGGGCTGTTTCTTTTTTTGCTGAGTTTAGTTCTGGGTCCATGTCAGGAAGTTGGAGCTCTCTACAGATTGCAGATTGCTGATCTCCAGCAGACTGTGAAATGGATTACGCCATGTGGGTTTTCTCTCCTTGGTATGTTGTGGTTGTTGTTTTTATGAGGAAACATTCCCAGGGACTGTAGAAGGCAGCAGACCGATTGGACGTGTTACTGTGTCCAATAGACAGTGGCCATTTTGTAAAACACACCACAGTGGATTCAAGCTTCATTTCACATTTCTCAATTTTTGGCAGCACTTAAAGCTGGAATCAGTAATGCTGAAACTAACACGTCCATTTGCAACATCACATTAATTGACAAAGAAATTACTTCAAGGCCAAACAACAGAGGAGGAACTTCTTGATGCAATTAAAGCCTTTAAGTCTGGGAAAACTCCAGGGCTGGCATACCAGTTGAAGTATACCAAACCTAGGTGATATATATAGATCCAGTCCATTCAAAAAATTGGATGCCCCTTACATTTCAGTGTTGCGATGCAAAAATTATAGCAAAATGCATAGCGCATAGAATTAAAAAGGTATTGTTTGATATAAGACAAGAACTGGAAACAATAGAAAACTATGAAAAATCTGTGAAACCAGTCCTGGTATTCATAGCTGACATTGAAAAGGCTTTTGATAAAATACGACTGGAATTTATATATAAATGGTTTATATATTTCAATTTTGGAGAATGTCTTATACAATGGGTTAAAGTTATGTATAGTAACCCTAGGTGTAAAATAGTAAATAATGGCTACCTTTCAGAAAGTATTAAACTTTCAAGAGCTGTAAAACAATTTTGTCGGCTGGGGGATTTGAAAAGTCGTAGTCAATTGATCAATAATATAATAATACTTTTTGCAAAAATGTACAATCTGTAGAAACTATGAGTATAAAAATGTTCCGAACTTTTGTGAAACATCACAGCCCAGATAAAAAATATATAGCAAATAGAAATCAAAACGGGATGGTGTTCAGGGATAGATGAAAGGGGTTGAGTGGAGTTGAAAGGTGGGACTAAAAACAACAAGATACAGTGCTTTCGGAAAATATTCAGACCCCTTGTTCCACATTTTGTTACGTTACAGCCTTATTCTAAAATTGATTAAATAAATAAAATCGACACACAATACCCAATAATGACAAAGCGAAAACAGGTTTGTAGATATTTTTGTAAATGCACTATAAATAAATTACAAAAAAAACTTATTTACATAAGTATTCGGACCATTTGCTATGAGACTTGAAATTGAGCTCAGGTGCATCCTGTTTCCATTGATCATCCCTGAGATGTTTCTACAACTTGATTGGAGTCCACCTGTGGTAAATTCAATTGATTTGACATGATTTGGAAAGGCACATGCCTGTCTATATAAGGTCCCACAGTTAACAGCATGTCAGAGAAAAAACCAAGCCATGAGGTCGAAGGATTTGCCCATAGAGCTCAAAAGACAGGATTGTGTCGAGGCACAGATCTGGGGAAGGGTACTAAAACATTTCTGAAGCATTGAAGGTCCCCAAGAACACAGTGGCCTCCATCATTATAAATGGAAGAAGTTTGGAACCACGAAGACTCTTCCTAGAAGTGGCCGCCTGGCCAAAACTGAGCAATCGGCGGAGAAGGAACTTGGTCAGGGAGTTGACCAAGAACACAATGGTCATTCTGACAGAGCTCTAGAGTTCCTCTGTGGAGATAGTAGAACCTTCCAGAAGGACAACCATCTCTGCAGCACTCCACCATTCAGGCCTTTATGGTAGAGTGGCCAGATGGAAGCCACTCCTCAGTAAAAGCCCCTTGACAGGGCCTCCCGGGTGGCGTAGTGGTCTAAGGCACTGCATCGCAGTGCAAGCTGTGCCACCAGAGATTCTGGGTTCGAGTCCAGGCTCTGCCACAGCTGGCCGCGACCGGGAGGCTCATGGGGTGATGCACAATTGGCACAGCGTCGCCCAGGTTAGGGAGGGTTTGGCTGGCAGGTATATCCTTGTCTCATCGCGCACTCGTGACTCCTGTGGCGGGCCGGGCGCAGTGCACATTGACCAGGTTGCTAGGTGTATGGTGTTTCCTCTGACACATTGGTGCGGCTGGCTTCCGGGTTGGATGTGCGTTGTGTCAAAAAGCAGTGCGTCTTGGTTGGGTTGTGTTTCGGAGGACGCATGGCTCACAGTTTCAGCGATGAGACAAGACTGTAACTACTACCAATTGGATCCCACGAAATTGGGGAGAAAAAGGTGCTTGAAGCCCGCTTGGAGTTTGCCAGAAGGACCCTAAAGACTCTCAGACCATGAGAAACAAGATTCTCTGGTCTAATGAAACCAAGATTGAACTCTTTGGCCTGAATGCCAAGCGGCAAATCTGGAGGAAACCTGGCATGGTGTGGGCAGCATCATGCTGTGGAGTTGTTTTTCAGCGGCAGGGACTGGGAGACTAGTCAAGATCAAGGCAAAGATGAACAGAGCAAAGTACAGAGAAATCCTTGATGAAACCTTCTCCAGAGCCCCCAGCCCCCAGGACTGGGGCGAAGGTTCACCTTCCAACAGGACAATGACCCTAAGCACACAGCCAAGACAACACAGGAGTGGCTTCGAGACAATTCTCTTATTGTCCTTTAGTGGCCCAGCCAGAGCCCAGACTTGAACCTGATCGAACATCTCTGGAGAGACCTGAAAATAGCTGTTCAGCAATGCTCCCCATCCAACCTGACAGAGCTAGAGAGGATCTGCAGAGAAGAATGGAAGAAACTGGTATGCCAGCTTGTGGCGTCATACCAAAGAAGACTCAATGCTGTATTTGCTGGCAAAGGTGCTTCAACAAAGTACTGAGTTGGTATACTCTTAAGTGAAATGTGATATTTTTTATAAATTACCAAACATTTCTAAAAACCTATTTTTGCTTTGTCATTATGGGGTATTGTGTGTAAATTGATGAGGGAAATAAACAAATTAATCGGGCCTCCCGAGTGACGCAGTGGCCTAAGGCTCTGCATCGCGGTCTAAAGCACTGCATCGCGGTCTAAAGCACTGCATCGCGGTCTAAAGCACTGCATCGCAGTTCTAGCGGCGTCACTACCGATCCTGGTTCGATAACAGGCTCTGTCGCAGCCGGCCATGACTGGGAAACCCATGAGGCAACGCACCATTGGCCTTAAGTCGTTAGCGGAGTGTTTGGCTAGCCGGGATGTCCTTGTCCCATCGTGCTCAAGCGACTCCTGTGGCGAGCTGGGTGCATGCACACTGACATGGTTGCTAGGTGTACAGTGTTTCCTCCAACACATTGGTGCGGATTAAGCAAGCATTTTGTCAAGAAGCAGGTCGGCTTGGCAGGGTTCGGAGGACACATGGCTCTCGACCTTTGGCTCTCCCGAGTCCATACGGGAGTTGCAGCGATGACACAGGACTGTAACAATCAATTGGATATCATGAAAAAGGGGTAAACAACAACCGTTGAACAAATTTTAGAATAAGGCTGTAACATAACAAAATGTGGAAAAAGTAAAGAGCTCTGAATACTTCCTGAAGGAACATTAAAGCATGTAAAATATACTGTGTCCGTAAAATGTATATAGGTTCAGAACTTTTGTGAAACAGCACAGTTTAAAATGTATGGCTAATAGAAATCAAAACTGGATGGTCTTCATATATAAATGAGAGGGGTTGAGGGATAGCTGAAGGATGGGATTAAAAACAAACAAAAGATAACTATTGTAAAATACAGTGTGTACATAAAATTTAAATGTATTAGCTGGAAGTAGAAGCCAAAGTGTTGTTGCCTAAGTGTTGTTGTCCATTAGTTTACTCCAATTAGGGGAGGGATGGTAGGTTCAGGGGAAAATAAGAAAGGAAAAAATGTTTCCAAAAAAATATACAGTACGAATCAAAAGTTTGGACATACTTACTCATTTGAGGGTTTGACTATATTTTTTACAATTTTCTTCATTGTAAAATAATACTGAAGACATACAAATTATTAAATACACGTAATAATCAAAAAATTGTTAAACAAATCTAAATATATTTTATACTTGAGATCATTCAAAGTAGCCACCCTTTGCCTTGATGACAGCTTTGCACACTCTTGGTATTCTCTCAACCAGCTTCATGAGGTAGTCACCTGGAATGCATTTCAATTAACAAGTGTTCCTTGTTAAAAGTGAATTAGTGGAATTTCTTTCCTTCTTAATGCGTTTTAGCCAATCAGTTGTGTTGTGACAAGGTAGAGGTGGTATACAGAAGATAGCCCTATTTGGTCAAAGACCAAGTCCATATTATGGAAAGAACAGCTCAAATAAGAAAAGAGAAATGATAGTCCATCATTAGTTTAAGACATGAAGGTCAGTCAATAGGGAAAATTTAAAGAACTTTGAAACTTTGTTCAAGTGCAGTCGCAAAAATCATCACACGCTATGATGAAACTGGCTCTCATAAGGACCACCACAGGAAAGGAAGACATAGAGTTACATCTGCTGCAGAGGATAAGTTCATTAGATATACCCACCTAAGAAATTGCTGCCCAAATAAATTCTTCAGAGTTCACGTATCAGACCCATATCAACATCAACTGTTCAGAGGAGAATTGGTCAAATTTCTGCAAAGAAACCACTACTAAAAGACACCAATAAGAAGAAGAGACTTGCTTGGGTCAAGAAACATGAGCAATGGACATTAGACCGGTGAAAATCTGTTCTTTGGTCTGATGAGTCCAAATTTGACAATTTTGGTTACAGCCGCTGGGTCTTTGTGACACGCAGTGTAGGTGAACGCATGATCTCCGCATGTGTGGTTCCCACCGTGGAGCATGGAGAAAGAGGTGTGATGGTGTGGGGGTGCTTTACTGGTGACACTGTCTGTGATTTATTTAGAATTCAAGGCACACTTAAACAGCAGGTTACCACAGTATTCTGCAGCGATATGCCATCCCATCTGGCTTCGGCTTAGTGGGACTGTCATATGTTTTTCAACAGGACAATGACCCAACACACACCTCCAGGCTATGCATTTGACAATGAGAGTGATGGAATGCTTTATCAGATGACCTGGCCTCCACAATCATCCGACCTCAACCCAATTGAGATGGTTTGGGGGGAGTTTCACTGCAGAGTGAAGGAATAGCAGCCAACATGTGCTCAGCATATGTGGCAACTCCTTTAAGACTGTTGGAAAGCATTCCTCATGAATCTGGTTGAGAGAATGCCAAGAGTGTGCAAAGCTGTCATCAAGGCAAAGGTTGGCTACTTCTAGAAATATATTTTGATTTGTTATACACTTTTTTGGTTACTAAATGATTCCATGATTTCAAATGATTGAAACAAAACCGATATTTATTAACCTGTTTGGGCTCAAGGGGCAGTATTGAGTAGCCAGATAAAAGGTGCCCATTTCAAAAAGGCCTCGTACTCAATTCTTGCTCGTACAATATGCATATTATTATTACTATTGGATAGAAAACACTCTCTAGTTTCTAAAACCGTTTGAATTATGTCTGTGGGTGAAACAGAACTGGACTTAGAGAAATTTTCCTATGTGTATGTCAGAATGCAGAATTTTGCTGGCTGTTCTGAGACCTGTGTATTAATTTGCCTGTCCTCTATTGGTTGAGATGCACTGCATACGCCTTCCCCTGGGTGTCAGCGAATAGGGAGACTTGAAATGGAGTTTCTACGTAGTTCCCAAAGTTTATAAATTGCTTGGAATCGAAGTGTCCCATCTTTCCACTCTTCGCTCTGACGCAGGGAGGGTCTTGGCATGTCATGTTAGAAGCTCCTGTTTTAGCTCCTAGATATATCCGGCTCTGTTTTTATTCGATATAGGTGTTAAAGACATCGTAATGTTGTTATTTTAAACCGAATTATATCAGTTTATGTCAGTATATTGCGATTTTCGGGTATTTATTTTCGTGACGTTGTAGGAAGTTGGGTATCTCTGGCCCACATGGCTATTGTTTACTGCTAATTGCAACGTTGAAGACGACGTTCTCCAACCTAGCAACGATTCTTTTGGACAAAGGACACCTTTCCCAAGATTCTGATGGGAGTTCATCAAAAAGTAAGAACTATTTATGCTGATAATTCATTGTTCTGTTGGAAAAAGTAAAATGCATAAGACGCCATTACTTGCAGTGTAGCCTTGCTTTATCGCACCCTGTATTGCGCAGTAACGTTAATTTTAAAAATGTAATTCAGCGATTGCATTAAGAACTCATTTGTCTTTCAATTGCTGTCCAACCTGTATTTTTTTAGTCAAGTTTATGAATAGTTTTCGATAAGAATAGGGGCCTTTCCAAGATGGCGCCGGACAGATTGCTTGAGTATTTGGACACTATTTTCATTGTATAAGCACGATTTGTGCCGTTAAATATGCACATTTTCGAACAAACTCTATATGCATTGTGTAATATGATGTTACAGGACTGTCATCTGAAGAATTCTGAGAAGGTTAGTGAAAAAATTTATATATTTTGGTGGTTTCTACGTTATCGCTATTTTTGCCTTGAATCAATGCTGTTGTTATGTTTGCTATTGTGCTAAGCTAATATAACGCTATATTGTGTTTTCGCTGTAAAACACTTGATAAATCGGAAATATTGTCTGGAATCACAAGATGCCTGTCTTTCAATTGCTGTACACTATGTATTTTTCAGAAATGTTTTATGATGAGTATTTAGTTATTTGGCGTTGGTGTCTGTAATTTTTCTGTCTGCTTTCGGTGCAATTTCTGACTGTAGCTGCAATGTAAACTATGATTTATACCTGAAATATGCACATTTTTCTAACAAAACATATGCTATACAATAAATATGTTATCAGACTGTCATCTGATGAAGTTGTTTCTTGGTTAGTGGCTATTTATATCTTTATTTGGTCGAATTTGTGATAGCTACTGATGGAGTAAAAAACTGATGGAGTAAAAAAAGTGGTGTCTTTTGCTAACGTGGTTAGCTAATAGATTTACATATTGTGTCTTCCCTGTAAAACATTTTAAAAATCGGACATGTTGGCTTGATTCACAAGATGTGTACCTTTCATATGCTGTATTGGACTTGTTAATGTGTGAAAGTTAAATATTTAAAAAAAAATATCTTTTGAATTTCGCGCCCTGCACTTTGAGCTGGCTGTTGTCATAAGTGTACCGACGTCGGGCTGCAGCCATAAGAAGTTAAACAGAACCTACTTTAGCGTGGATTCCGCAAATCGGTTAGCTTTTAACAGCAAGGACCGTTATTTCTTGTCCCGGAATCCCGCTTAACAGACAGGTTAAGCCTGCTTGACAGAGACGCGAAGCTGCTAGCCATCAAACTATCAAAGTTGCTAGCCATCAAGCTAACGCAGTTGGTACCAGATGAGTTTTGCAAAGGAGCCCTCTGTCTGGAGAAATAAAATAACGGATCCAGCGCTGTAGGAGCTGTATCTATTGCACACTGTTTCGGGACAAACTGGACCACTCGGAGTTCCAATGCGGCAATTGTTTACTTGCCGAGGAGTATTAAAGGCTTGAGGTGGCTTCATTGATCACGCAGGTCGCCAGCCTACGTAAGAAACTGGGGAAAACGCAGAGTGGAACGTTTACATTTTCTACACCAATGGCTGGACGGCGTTTGCGCTTGTTGGATGCATCTCCGACCTTGTAGTTTGTCGTCATCCGACTGGCCGGTCGGAGTTGAAGGAGCACAGCATGAGGAGCAAGACAATCAACGATGGTCGCATGTCACGAGCCGTAGAAGCCGAAGACAGCGACTTCCCGCCAAGCAGTCTACACTCCCAACGAGAGGCCCGGAGAGAATACAAACAACAAATAGTTTCGCTGTCCTGGAGCCTGATCTTCCTGCTCCTTCGTTGCTGGGGGTGTCTGTGTCTGCAGCCGCAGTGCCTACAACTATGAAGTCGACGTCAACAACATTCTGTCCCTGCTCTGGATCGAGCGGTGCTTCTCCATCTGTCGGAGGCCTGCCACAGGCGCCGGGAGCAACGGGCTCAAGTTATCATGCCTCTCGCCCATCCATAAAGGGATCTCTGAATCCTGAGAAGTGTGGGAGTGGGCAGATATCCTCGGCCTTCTCGCCAGCTGTGATTCTGGGCAGCTCCAATGGTAAGGAATGTGACCGTTCCTGGTGCAAAAACATTGTCTTATCCCAGTGCTCAAGTAAATCACATTACTAAGCTGCTCCTGAATGTACAATGCCAGAAAATGAAAATCATTTATATTGTAGTCCATGTGGGTTTTAATGACATTATGAAGGGCAGTTCTGAAAAGCTGGACTTTAAAGAGTTGATTGACTCTCTGCTAAACACTAACAAAAGACCCATCATATCTGGCCCTCTGCCATCTCTGATTTGCGGCATTGAAACGCTTTAGCAGGATTCTTTCTCTTCACAACTGGCTACGTGATTATTGCAGCTCAATGGGTGTAACTTTTGTTGACAATTTTGATACATTTTGGAGAATGGGATCCACCCAAATCCTTTGGGATCCTGGATCCTTTTACAGCACTATAAGGCTGCGTTGAGACAATGACTTTTCAATGACTCAAGCCCAGCTCAGCCCTATCATTGTGACGCAGAGTTGGCATAATGCTTCAGCAATTGTACATTACACCAGGGGCGTCAGTAGACACAATATAAGTAACCTAATTTATGTCCCTTTAACTGCCCTGAATGCTTCTACTGAACCGACAGCTATTGTATGCAGTAATTATGTGCTAATGAACCAGATCTATACTGTTAGCACAAAGCCGGTGGGCCCTAGGAGGAAGTCCACTGTGAGCAGTTCACCCTGCACTAACATAAAGAACATGACCACATCTACTGTTGATAAACATATGTAGCTTAATTAAGAAACAAGGTTCATGAAATCAGTAATTTGCTAGTAAGAGATGGCATTCATATTCTGACTCTGAAACTCACTTAGATAATACCTTTGACGATACAGTGGTAACAATACAAGGTTATAACATTTATAGAAAATATAGAAATGACAATGGTGGAGGTGTTGCTGTTTATATTCAGAACCACATTCCTGTAAAGATTAGAGATGATCTCATGTCAAATACTGTTAAAGTAATATGGCTACAGGTTCATCTGCCTCACCTAAAGCCCATTCTGGTGGGAAGCTGCTATAGATCACCAAGTGCTAACAGTCAGTATCTGGATAACGTGGGAAATGCTTGATAATTTATGTGATATCAACAGAGAGGTATATTTTCTGGGTGGTTTAAATATTGACTGGCTTTCATCAAGCTGCCCACTCAAGAAAAAGCTTAAAAAAGTTGCCAGTGCCTGCAACCTTGTTCAGGTTATCAGTCAACCTACCAGGGTAGTTACAAACAGCACAGGAATGAAATCATCAACATGTATTGACCACATCTTTTCTAATGCTGCAGTGATTAGCTTGAAAGCCGTATCCATGCTGGGCCACCAAAAGCGTTGTCGCACAAAAGCCGGCGGAAGCCCGGATGGCAGGCCAGTCTGGAGGAGTGGGCCCACTCCAGGACCACAGAGCGGACCGCATCAGGCACAAACATCCAGTTATCTGAACCTCCCCAGGGTTCGGCTGGGAATGCTGCGCCTCCCGGACCTGTTTCCCGATACACAGCTGAGTGCCGTCGCCAGGCACAAGGTGGGAAGGATGGTCTCGGGCTCCGGGGTAATAGCAGTGGGGCTATAACAACGAGACAGTGCATCCGGCTTGACATTCTTGGATCCCGGTCGATATGAGAGGGAGAAGTTGAACTATGTGAACAGCAGGGCCTATCTACCTTGCCTGGAGTTGAGGAGTTTGGCGGTGCGGCGGTACTCCAGATTTTTGTGGTTGGTCCATACAATGAACGGGTGTTCCGCCCCTTCCAGCCAGTGCCTCCATTCCTCCAATTCCATCTTCACTGCAAGAAGCTCACGATTTCCCACATCGTAGTTTTTCTCCGTGGCATTGAGGCGATGGGAGAAGAAGACGCAGGGATGTAGCTTCAGGTCCAGGGCAGAACGTTGGGACAGGACCGCCCCCACTCCTACGTCAGACGCATCGGCCTCCACCACGAACTGACGGGAAGGGTCAGGATGAACCAGGATGGGAGCAGTGGTGAAGCGGTGTTTGAAGTCCCTGAACACCCAGTCAGCAGCAGGAGACCACGTGAAAAAAACCTTGGGAGAGGTGAGTGCTGACAGAGGGGAAGCCAGGGAGCGGTAACCTCGGATGAAGCGGCGATAGGAGTTGGCGAACCCAGGAAACGTTGCAGCTGCATCCTGGATGAAGGCTGGGGCCAATCCACCACCGCTCTCGGGATCCATCTGGACACTGCCAGCAGAGATGATGTACCCCAGAAAGGGGATGGTGGAATGATGGAACTCACACTTCACTGCCTTAACAAACAGCTGGTTCTCCAGGAGATGTTGAAGAACCTGTCGGATGTGGAACACATGTTCTTGGTGGGAACCGGAGAAGACGAACCAGTTCAAGGTGTCGCAGAGAACATCATTTACCAGAGCCTGGAACACAGCAGGGGCGTTGGTTAGGCCAAATGGCATGACCAAACACTCGTAGTGGCCGCTGGCTGTGTTGAAAGCGGTCTTCCACTCATCCCCGTCCCGTATCTGCACCAGGTGATAGGTGTTCTGTAGATCCAGCTTGGAAACACGGTGCCACCCTGGAGAGGCTCGAAGGCCGAGGAGATGAGTGGTAGCGGGTAGCGGTTCTTCACCGTTATGTCATTGAGTCCCCAGTAATTGATGCACGGACGAAGGGTCTTGTCCTTCTTCTCCGCAAAGAAGAACCCTGCGCCGGCGGGAGAGGACGAAGGACGTATAAATGCAGCTAGGGAGTCCCCAATGTAGGTGTCCATAGCCTTGGTCTCCGGTCCCGACAGCAAGTACGGTCATCACTGGGGTGGAGTGGTGCTAAGGAGAAGGTCAATCCCGCAGTCATATGGTTGGTGCGGTGGAAACAGAGTGGCCCGGGACTTGTTAAACACCTCCCAAAGGTCCTGGTACTCCGCGAGAATAGCAGAGAAGTCCGGGGCACCTTCCGAGCCCACAGGAAGACATCCCGGGGCAGGTGACTTCAGACACTGGGCGTGGCAGCACGGATTCCAGCCCATGATGGCACCAGGAGACCAGTTGATGAAGAGATTGTGTCGCTGGAGCCAGGAGAATCCCAAAACCACGGGAATCTGAGGATACTTGATGAGCAGGAATTTAAACGTCTTACTGTGATTCCCTGACACTCGTAGGTTGATGGGAGTGGTATTATGAGTAACCTGGCCTATAGAGTGCCTGTCCAGCGCTCTAACATCCATGGGAGTTGAGAGGGGCTGAGTGGGGATGTTCAGCTCGGAAGCCAGACTGGTTTCCCCACAGCAGAATGGCATGAAAAGGGGTGCGAACAAGGGAAGCAGGAAAGTCCTCAATATGGCCCACCAGAGTACTTGCTCCTACCAGTGAGCCTGGTCTTTTTAAACGACAAGAGGACACAAAATGACCAAAAGTCCCGCATTGAAGACAACTCTTCGTGTTGATCCTGTATTGCCGTTCCGCTGTCGACAGCTCAGCTCTGCCTAGTTGCATAGGCTCGGGAAGTGGTGACTCAGCCATCTTCGGTGACTCTCGGGTAAGGTCGGGAAGCCTCGGGTTCTCTCTGCAACGGGATCGTCGTGGACTTCCGGGATGACTCGGAGGCAAGGTGGAATCCCTGGACATGTGAGCGAAGTCGAATTTCCACTCCCTCAGTCGGTCCCGTAGTCGCCCATCTATTCGGATGGTCAAAGCGATGAGGGAATCGAGATCCGTAGGTAACTCCCAAGCTGCAAGCTCTTCCTTGACCTCCTCCAAGAAGCCGTGCACTCTCCGCAGCCAACGTGCGGAAATCCACCGCATAGTCTCCCACACTGCGGGAGTCCTGCCAAATCTGGATTAGCTTCCAGGCAGCTTCTCTCCCGGAGAATGGGGCATAAAAAACCTTCTTCACGTGGAGGTGCACGGCCCAGTGTATCCGGTGTAACAAGTGTAACAAAAAGAGACATAAAAAGGATCTCTAAGGTCAGGGCGTGACATGTCCAAACTTTTGACCGGTAGTGTATGTGGTAGTGGTGGAGTAGGAGCCTGAGGGCACACAGTCTGTGAATGTATTGTAATGTTTTTAAAATTGTATAAACTGCCTTATTTTTGCTGGACCCCAGGAAGAGTAGCTGCTGCCTTGGCAGCAGCTAATGGGGATCCATAATAAATACATATACAAAAATGCCATATGTGTTATTTCATAGTTCTGATGTCTTCCATATTTTTCTACAATGTAGAAAATAGTAAAAATAAAGAGAAACTCTTGAATGAGTAGGTGTGTCCAAACTTTTGCCTGGTACTGTATATATGTAAAAATAATATATATGGGGATTGGAAATTATGCAGACAGTTACATTGATGGAAGCTGCAATCTATCTGCAATATTAAAGCTGATCTACCCTCTAAAAAAGAATCTATGATAATTTAAAAAAAATACTTCAAAGAACAAACAATGTTCGCACAATACAGACTATGTATTGCAATTACTTTTTTTTGACCAAGTGGCTGGATGCTCCTCTTCTCTGTTTCATAAACTAAATTTGAACCATAATAAATGTGCTGGCTGCGAATAGTGGTGCTGTTTCCCCTAATGCGAATTTCAGCTTTAATGTTTGTAGCCCTTATTATAATGTACTTAATATATAGCTACTAGGGTAGCACAATGTTACTTCTCAGCTACGCACAGTTGAAGATAAAAGGAGGATTAACTAGTCATTGGAAAGACAATTTACCCAAAATCTGCAGTTTTAGATGATCTAGTTCCAAATTACACCCCCCAAAAAATCTAACTTGCATGTGAGCACATGGTATCTGTTCCACTTACTGTTAGGAATGACCCTCCCTTTTAACTAAACTCCTTTTTAAAGGAAACTCCTACAGTGATTGTAAAAAGCCTCCTGCCTAGCTTATGTTGTGTCTTTGACTATGCCAGATTAATTGCTATGACATGCTAATCTATAAAATAATTTCTCCATAATTAATATTACCTGATTGAACTAATCATGTAAATATTAATTAACTAGAGAGGGACACCACGAAATAATATTTATAGAGCTGTTATCTTCCGAATAAACTCTTAAAGATTTAGTAAGATTTTACATCCATAACAGTCACATTAATCGTCATTTTATTCAGTCTCATCTGAAAGTTGTAAATCCTTGATTATCTGCAAGAATCCTGGCTAACAAGTTGAATCAGCAATACAAAATTGGGTTTAATTATTTATTTACTAAATACCTAACGAATCACACAGAAACACACATACACAATTAAATCACAACTTGATTACAAAGTGCCGTCATAAAGAAAACGTCCCTAGCGGGCGGAATAGACGTGACAGCTTGTTACACAAAGGAAAGGGGGGCTGGGTTTTAGTGAAAGAGCGGGAGACTGGAACATAGGCGAGCTGTGCTATCGTAAATACAGTATCTTATGCATTCTAAATTACCGCCCATTCGAAAAGGAAAATTAAATAAATATTTACTCTGAGCTGCGCTTCAGTAGGTTGGTGGTAGATGGACCGTGTCGCCAACCCGAGTCCTCTGTCCTTTGAAGAATGTCTCTGGTGCCTTACTGGATACGTTGGAGGAACGTTGTGTGTAGTAGACGGGATACTCAAAATTCCTTCCTAACCTGCGTTTAGCTGTTGCTAACTCAACGGCTAGGAGATATCACTTCTGTAGTGAATACGAGTTCAAAGTTCATACCATTCACAATCAAAGTCCATGCTGATGTTGGCTTAGTTTATCTATTAGTTATTATCTGAACCATTCTGACACCGGATCGTCATCCTAGCGTACCCGGAACAGAAAGTTATATTCTTGTCAATGGCTTTTATAGTGGAGGGAGAGGGGTGTGTCTGAAAAGTTTATAACCCATGCCTCTTCACAGGGGCGGGCCACTGTGAGCAGAGGAACACTTAAGAAAGTCCAGATCTCTCATTTGGAAGCTAAAATTACATTTCACCTCTTCACAAATAATGTCATATTCAAACATTTGAATTAAACAACAATTCCATGTGAATCCGATACCTCTGACGTTTAGACTTTCCACAGTAGAGTTTATGTCATTCTATCATTGATGAGAATGTGTCAGAGGGCAACCGAACTGACATAATATACCTTAAGTACCACCGCATATGTTCAGTTGGTCGGATTACCAGAATATAGTTCATTTCCCCCCACTTCTGATGTTCCCAGAACCTCTATGTTAACCAAGGGGTTTTCTTATGTCACATCAGTTATAGTAGGGAGAAGGAAAGGGGGGAAAGAGGTATTTATGACTGTCATAAACCTACCCACAGGCCAACGTCATGACACTTACTAGCCTAGTTGTGAACTGGCCCGCTAGAGAACTAACCTGTATGGAGAGATGGAGTACAGTACCACTGCAGGAGCTCTGCTATTAATTTCATACAGCATGCTTGGACCGTGGAGGATGGAGGAAGGAAGGGAGGGAGGAAGTGAAAGTAGGGGAATGGAAAGATAGCAAGAAAGAGACAAAGAGAAAGGGAAAATATGTAAAGGAGAGTGAGAGAAAGGATGATAACTAGGCCTGTCGTTATGTGCAGGGGTATGCACGCTACACCAGCATTTCCATTCAGGATGGGCTCTCTCTCGTTGGTAATGATGACCACAGGGACGTGGATGTTTAAGCCCGAAAAGACCGAATTTTGAAAATACACTAAAGACAACCATAATTAACAAGAGTATGGATTTGAAGATGGGTAAGTTGTGCTCGTAACATGGCTTAGAGAGGAGAGAAAGGGTTTTAGAGAAAGAGAGATGGAGCGAGAGAAAAAGAGAGAGAAGAGTATGTCCTACTCGAAAGGGGAACGGCGGCGCTGGCTCTGTAAAGACGGGAGCTGGACAGAGAAAGCAGTGAAAGCCCAAGGTTGTCTGGTTCTAAATGAATGTGGCTGGGTTGCTGTGGACGACCAAATGAAAGGAGAGGAGAGACGATGCATTAGTAAGACTACCACAGAGAGGGGTGTGCGTGCGTGCGTGTTAAAGTACCACAGAGGAGTTGTGAGAGAGGCTGAGAGAAATAGAAGATATGGTTTAGAGATTATGGAAGCAGAGAGGAGAGGACTGTATGTCATGAAGGATCTGACCACAAGTCGTACTACTAGCTGCAAAATGTGCCCCTATAGCTTGACATTTTGTGGATTAAAATGTTTCTACTTTATAGCATAAGCTCATCCGAAAGGGAAATACATATGACATCATCCACATCACTTTCATTCTGCAATTTAATCCAAGTAATTAAACCACATTAACCAACAGTGTCTGATAAGTGTGTCCGTTATCAAATTAATGAAAAGCTAGATCAAGTCGGCTTTATACAAAATAAATTACTGGTCAGTGAGTACCCACATGAAAAAATACTACAGTTTACTATAGAATACTACAGTACTTACTATAGAATGATATAGTAATCTGTAGTATACTGTATTATAGTATACTACACACTGTAGTATCAACAAATCATGTGTAGTACTTACTATAGAATGTTGTAGTATACTGTAGAATACAAGAGTAAATACTACAGTTTTGTCTGCAGAAAACACTGTAGTAAATACTACAGTAAATTCAGCAAAAATGCTACAGTCTGCAAAAACACTACATTTTTTAACTATACGAAGAACTACAGTATTTAGTTGCATATACCAAGCCCATTCCCCTAAACCATATCACAATTTGTGCTACCCATAAGTGAGAAACCTACATGCCAAGTGGAGACCATATATTGTGTTCCCTACAGATTATAGAAAAGAGCAGAGACTCTGAACTATCCATTCAACCTTACCTACCGGTTATGGAAAATGTTGTCTTTTAGTATTTCTCCGGGGGGAAATCCTCCACTACTATATAAAATATAATAAAACAGAAATACTACAATAGATACTACAGGATAGTACAGTCTACGAAAACACTACAGTAAATACTACAGTATACTACAGTCTGCAAAAACAGTAAATATGACAGTAAATACGACAGTAAACTACAATCCACAAAAACACTACAGTAATTACTGTAGTATATACTACAGTTTTATTTTACCATGGTATTTATACTATAGGTAACCCTAAATGCTACAGTATAATACAGTATACTACAGTAAATACAGTTTTATAAGTCGTATGTTCAGGATACAAATGGTATACATCGTCCAACGAAATACTTACTTGCAGGTTCCCTTCTCGACAATGCAACAACAATAAGAAATAATAAAATATAAGAATATGAACATAAAGTAAATGGCAGTAGAATAGAATACATGTTTTAGCATAAGTATAATACAGGAAGGCACAATTTATAGTCCAATATTTAAACATGTATTGGGAAGGGGGGCAGTGTATAAACTGAGCAGTATAACAAGAGTCTGAAAGCAGCAGTTGTAATGTGTGTAGCATGAATGTATATGAGTGTGTATGTCTGTGTGGGTATAGGAATGAGTGAGTGCTAAGGTGCAGAGAATCAGAGCAGGTGGTCAGTCCAGTTCAAGTGTTCAGCAGTCTGATGGCTTTTAGATAGAAACAGTCTCTGAGCCTGTTTGTATCAGACCTCATGCTCTGATACCGTCTGCCCAACAGTAAGGGAGAACAGCTTGTTGCTGGGGTGTGTGGAGACCTTGATGATGCTGCGTGCCTTCCTCAGGCACCATTTCGAGTAGAAGTCCTGAATGGGTGGGAGCACGGCCCCAGTGATGTACTGGGTCATCTTCACCACCCGCTGGAGAGCCTTGCGTTCGTCAACGAAGCAATTTTTGTACCAGGCTGTGATGCAACCGGTCAGCACACTCTCTAGTGCGGCGGTAGTATTTAGAGAGGACTCGGGCTGGCATGCAACATTTTGTCAGCTGCTTTAGGAAGTAGAGACACTGTTGCGCCCTCTTGACAATAGTGGCGGTGTTGCTGGACCATGACAAGTCCTCTGTGATGTGGACGAAGAACTTAAAACGTGTGACGTTCTTTACTGCTGTCCTGTTGATGTGGATCGGAGCGTGTTCCCTCCTCTGCTTCCTGAAGTCAACAATCAACTCCTTTGTTTTGTGACGTTGATGTCATGACACCATGATGCAAGTTCACTTACCTCCTCTCTATAGGATGGCTTGTCGTTGTCGGTTATCAGGCCTACAACCATGGTGTCATGAGCAACTTGATTATGGAGTTGGTGTCGTGCAAAGCCAGGCAGTTGTGGGTGAACAGGGAGTACAGCAGACCACTGAGGACACGTCGCTTGTGTCAGTTGTGTCGATCACGAACTATAGTCAATGAACAGCATTCTCACATAGATGTTCCTCTTGTCCAGATGTGTTACAGCCATGTGAATAGCGATGGAAATGGAATCTTCTGTGGATCTGTTGGAGCGGTAGGCAAAATGGAGAGGGCCTGGCATGCTGGCCTTGATGGGGCCATGACCAGCCTCTTGAAGCAGTTCATGATGAGCAAGGTGAGTGCGACGGGCGATAGTAATTTGGGCATGCCATTTTGTCGTTCTTGGGCACTGGGACGATGATGGTCTCCTTAAAGCAGATGGGTATTGCAGCCTGGGACAGGGACAGGTTGAACATCTCCGAGAAGATGCCACCAGCTGGTTAGCACACACTCTGAGGACGTGGCACAGGATGCTATCTGGGCCATCTGCTTTGTGAGTATTCACTCTTTTGAGAGTTTTCCTCACGTCAGCTTCGGATTAATTAAGATGATGCTATACTGAATGACAGCCGTTTTGCAAGCTCCTACCCAACTTTGCTATTTTGTGATTATTTAGTCGTTTATTTTTACTTTATTTTCACAAAATGTATCCGTTATTATTTCTTACAACCAACAAGAACTTATGAACATCAGATAGACAGTTACTTACCCAAATTCCGGCTTCAAATTTGACTCATCTGCCCTGGGCTCTCTCTGTAATTCCGACCCAATTTTTGGGCTACCCAAGAGGCCAATTTGACAAAGGTCTTTAACCTGTCTGGCACCGGGGTTCCGCTAGCGGAACTCCTCCCACATTCCACTGAAAAGGCAGAGCGCGAAATTCAAAAGATATTTTTTTGAAATATTTAACTTTCACACATTAACAAGTCCAATACAGCAAATGAAAGATACACATCTTGTGAATCCAGTCAACATGTCCGATTTTTAAAATGTTTTACAGCGAAAACACCACATATATTTATGTTAGCTCACCACCAAATACAAAAAAGGACAGACATTTTTCACAGCACAGGTAGCATGCACAAAGCCAACCTAACTAACCAAGAACCAACCAAACTAACCAAGAAACAACTTCATCAGATGACAGTCTTATAACATGTTATACAATAAATCTATGTTTTGTTCGAAAAATTTGCATATTTGAGGTATAAATCAGTTTTACATTGCAGCTACCATCACAGCTACCGTCAGAAATAGCACTGAAGCAGCCAGAGTAATTACAGACACCAACATCAAATACCTAAATACTCATCATAAAACATTTCTGAAAAATCGATGGTGTACAGCAAATTAAAGACAAACATCTTGTGAATCCAGCCAATATTTCCGATTTTTTAAGTGTTTTACAGCGAAAACACAATATAGCATTATATTAGCTTACTACAATAGCCTACCACACTACCGCATTCATTCATCAAGGCACGTTAGCGATAGCAATAGGCACGTTAGCGATAGGGAATTAACCAGCAAAAGATATTAATTTTCACTAACCTTCATAAACCTTCATCAGATGACAGTCCTATAACATCAGGTTATGCATACACTTATGTTTTGTTCGAAAATGTGCATATTTAGAGCTGAAATCAGTGGTTATACATTGTGCTAACGTAGCATCTTTTTCCCAGAATGTGCGGATATTTTTATGACACTCAACTATTCTGACCAAATATGTAACGGGCTTCCTCCTTCTCCTCATCCGAAGAGGAGTAGCAAGGATTAGACCAAAATGCAGCATTGTGATAAGACATGATTTTTAATCAACAAAACAGAAAACACGACGAACACTTGAATAATTACCAAAACAACAAACGACGTAGACAGACCTGGACGACGAACTTACATGAAACACGAAGAACGCAAGAACAGGAAAAATGACAACATAAAACGAACAAACAAACAAAACCGAAACAGTCCCGCGTGGCGTAACATACACTGACACAGGAGACAACCACCCCCAACAATCAATGTGAAAACACCTACCTTAATATGGCTCTCAATCAGAGGAAATGAAAACCACCTGCCTCTAATTGAGAGCCATATCAGGTCACCCTTTAACCAACATAGAAACACATGACATAGACTACCCACCCAAACTCACGCCCTGACCGTCAAACACATACAAAAACAACAGAAAACAGGTCAGGAACGTGACAAAATAACTATTCATAAACGTTACTAGAAAATACATGTTGTATAGGAAATGATAGATACACTAGTTCTTAATGCAATCGCCGTGTTAGAATTCTAAAAATAACTTCATTACGACATCCAGCTTAGTTATAGTGAGAGAGTACCCAAAATCTGGGCGCAAACGACTATTTCACATGTTCGACAGATATATGAAATAGCATCATAAAATGGGTCCTACTTTTGACGATCTTCCATCAGAATGTTGTACAAGGGGTCCTTTGTCGGGAACAATCGTTGTTTGGATTTAGAATGTCCTCTTCTCCAGTCAATTAGCACGGAAAGCTAGCAAAGTAGCGCGAAGCTCTCCTTCCTGAACAAAGGCACACAACGCAACACGCCTAACGTCCCGAATAAATTTCAATAATCTAATAAAACTATATTGAAAAAACATACACTGCTCAAAAAAATTAAGGGAACACTTAAACAACATAATGTAACTCCAGGTCAATCACACTTCTGTGAAATCAAACTGTCCACTTAGGAAGCAACACTGATTGACAATAAATTTCACATGCTGTTGTGCAAATGGAATAGACAAAAGGTGGAAATTATAGGCAATTAGCAAGACACCCCCAATAAAGGAGTGATTCTGCAGGTGGTGACCACAGACCACTTCTCAGTTCCTATCTGGCTGATGTTTTGGTCACTTTTGAATGCTGGCGGTGCTTTCACTCTAGTGGTAGCATGAGACGGAGTCTACAACCCACACAAGTGGCTCAGGTAGTGCAGCTCATCCAGGATGGCACATCAATGCGAGCTGTGGCAAGAAGGTTTGCTGTGTCTGTCAGCGTAGTGTCCAGAGCATGGAGGCGCTACCAGGAGACAGGCCAGTACATCAGGAGACGTGGAGGAGGCCGTAGGAGGGCAACAACCCAGCAGCAGGACCGCTACCTCCGCCTTTGAGCAGGAGGAGCACTGCCAGAGCCCTGCAAAATGACCTCCAGCAGGCCACAAATGTGCATGTGTTTGCTCAAACGGTCAGAAACAAACTCCATGAGGGTGATATGAGGGCCCGACGTCCACAGGTGGGGGTTGTGCTTACAGCCCAACACCGTGCAGGACGTTTGGCATTTGCCAGAGAACACCAAGATTGGCAAATTCGCCACTGGCGCCCTGTGCTCTTCACAGATGAAGGCAGGTTCACACTGAGAACATGAGCACATGTGACAGACGTGACAGAGTCTGGAGACGCCGTGGAGAACGTTCTGCTGCCTGCAACATCCTCCAGCATGACCGGTTTGGCGGTGGGTCAGTCATGGTGTGGGGTGGCATTTCTTTGTGGGGCCGCACAGCCCTCCATGTGCTCGCCAGAGGTAGCCTGACTGCCATTAGGTACCGAGATGAGATCCTCAGAGCCCTTGTGAGACCATATGCTGACACATGCACATTTGTGGCCTGCTGGAGGTCATTTTGCAGGAATCTGGCAGTGCTCCTCCTGCTCAAAGGCGGAGGTAGTGGTCCTGCTGCTGGGTTGTTGCCCTCCTACAGCCTCCTCCACGTCTCCTGATGTATTGGCCTGTCTCCTGGTAGCGCCTCCATGCTCTGGACACTACGCTGACAGACACAGCAAACCTTCTTGCCACAGCTCGCATTGATGTGCCATCCTGGATGAGCTGCACTACCTGAGCCACTTGTGTGGGTTGTAGACTCCGTCTCATGCTACCACTAGAGTGAAAGCACCGCCAGCATTCAAAAGTGACCAAAACATCAGCCAGGAAGCATAGGAACTGAGAAGTGGTCTGTGGTCACCACCTGCAGAATCACTCCTTTATTGGGGGTGTCTTGCTAATTGCCTATAATTTCCACCTTTTGTCTATTCCATTTGCACAACAGCATGTGACATTTATTGTCAATCAGTGTTGCTTCCTAAGTGGACAGTTTGATTTCACAGAAGTGTGATTGACTTGGAGTTACATTGTGTTGTTTAAGTGTTCCCTTTATTTTTTTGAGCAGTGTACTTTACGATGATATTGTCACATGTATCAAATAAAATCAAAGCCGGAGATATTAGTCGTCCATAACATCAGCTTTACAGAAGGCAAAACCAGGTCCCTTCACGCGCTCTCCAGAAAACAGGAAACTGGTGACACGTCATGCCGAGAGCTTTTATTCGACCCCAGATCAAGTTATACACTCCATTTCTTCTCTCACTGCCTGTCGACATCTAGTGGAAGACGTATGAAGTGCATGTATACTGATATATATGAAGCCCATTTATAGGCAGGCCCTAGAACAGAGCATCGATTTCAGATTTTCCACTTCCTGTCAGGAAGTTTGCTGCAAAATGAGTTCTGTTTTACTCACAGATATAATTCAAACGGTTTTAGAAACTAGAGAGTGTTTTCTATCCAATAGTAATAATAATATGCATATTGTACGAGCAAGAATTGAGTACGAGGCCGTTTAAATTGGGCACGATTTTCCCCCAAAGTGAAAACAGCGCCCTCTGTCCTCAACAGGTTAATCAGACTGCGGGCCCTGACGGTATTCCAAGGGAAGAACAGCTGGCAGACACATTCCCAGTCTGTCATTTTAAAATGTTTAACGTTTTAAAATGACCACCATTTTTCCTGTCCCCAAGAAATCTAAGGCTTCATGCTGCAATGACTACTGCCCTGTAGCACTCACTTCTGTTATCATGAAGTGCTTTGAGAGGCTGGTTATGGCACACATTAACTCCACCTTCCCAGCCGCCCTAGACCCACTCCAATTTGTATACTGCCCAGACAGAGCCATAGATGAAGCAATCTCAATTGCTCTCCACACTGCTCTCATACACCTAGATAAGAGGAATACTTACGTGAGAATACTGTTCATTGACTACAGCCCAGCGTTCAACACCATTGTACCTTCCAAGTTCTTCACCAAGTTTAGGACTCTGGGTCTGAACACCTCCCTCTTCAACTGGATCCTGGACTTCCTGACAGGCCGACCCCAGGTGGTGAGTGTAGGCAACATCACCTCGACCATTCTGACCCTCAACACAGGGGCCCCACATGGGTTTGTGCTTAGTCCCCTCCTGTACTCCCTGTTCACCCACAACTGAGTGGCCAAGCATGACTCCAACTCCATCATAAAGTTTGCTGACGGCACAACGGTTGTATGCCTGATCACCAGCGACAATGAGTCAGTCTACAGGAAGAAGATCAATGACCAGGCAGTGTGGTACCAGAGCAACAACCAATCGTTCAACATCAGTGAGACCAAGGAGCTCATTGTGGACTACAGGAAACGAGGGGGCGGGCACACCCCCATCCACATCAACGGGGCTGCAGTGGACCAGGTCGAGAGCTTCAAGTTCCTTTGTGTGCAAATCAATAAGGATTTAAAATGGTCCAAACACACTCGAACAGTTGTGAAGAAAGCACGACAGCGGCTTTTTCCCCTCAGGAGATTGGAAAAGTTTGGCATGGGCCCTCAAATCCTCGAAAAGTTCTACAGCTGTACCATTGAGAGCATCTTGAGTGACCGCATCACTGCCTGGTATGACAATTCCACCGCCCTCAATCGCATGGCACTACAGAGGGTGGTGCGGACAGCTCAGCATATCACTGGGGCCGAGCTCCCTGCCATCTAGGACATCTATATCAGGCGGTGTGGAAGGAATCCCCAGAAAATCGTTAAAGACTCCATCCACCCAAGGCATAATCTATTCTCTCTGCTTACGCACGGCAAGCGATACCGGTGCATCAAATCTTTGGCCACTTTAATAATAAAAAATTGGATGTAATAAATGTATCACTAGCCACTTTAAACAATGCCACTTTATATAATGTTTACATACCCTACATTACTCATCTCATATGTATATACTGTACTCTATACCATCTACTGCATCTTGCCTATGCCGTTCGGCCATCACTCATCCATATATTTTTATGTACATATTCTTATTCATTCCTTCACACTTGTGTATAAGGTAGTTGGTTGTGAAATTGTTAGATTACTTGTTAGATATTACTGCATGGTTGGAACTAGAAGCACAAGCATTTCGCTACACTCGCATTAACATCTGCTAACCATGTGTATGTGACAAATAAAATTTGATTTGATTTGATCAAGTCTGACAACAACAAGCTGTTGAACAGCTTCTATCACCAAGAGATACGACGGATAAATAGCTAACAAAATAGCTAGATGGACTATCTGAGTTAACCTTAAATCTTTATTGACCTTTTAGTTTTAGTTTTGCACTGCCTCTACACACACTCACAGGGCCCTACACACATACACACTCACAGGGCCCTACACACATACACACTAACAGGCTCTACACACTCACACACACACTCACAGGGCCCTACACACATACACACTCACAGGGCTCTACACACTCACACAGACAGGGCCCTACACACACACGCACTCACAGGGTCTTCCACACTCACAGGGCCCTACACACTCACAGGACCCTACACACTCACAGGGTCTTACACACTCACAGGGCCCTACACTCTCACAGGGTCTTACACACTCACAGGGCCCTACACACACACAGGACCCTACACACTCACAGGGCCCTACACTCTCACAGGGTCTTACACACTCACAGGGCCTTACACACTCACAGGACCCTACACACTCACAGGGCCCTACACACTCACAGGGCCCTACACTCTCACAGGGCCCTACACACTCACAGGGCCCTACACACTCACAGGGCCCTACACTCTCACAGGGCCCTACACACTCACAGGGCTCTACACTCTCACAGGGCCCTACACACTTACAGGGCCCTACACTCTCACAGGGCCCTACACTCTCACAGGGCCCTACACACACACATGGCCCTACACATTCACAGGGCCCTACACACTTACAGGGCCCTACACTCTCACAGGGCCCAACACACTCACAGGGCTCTACACACTCACAGGACCCTACACACTCACAGGGCCCTACACACTCACAGGGCCCTACACACACACAGGGCCCTACACACTCACAGGGCCCTACACACTCACAGGGCCCTACACACTCACAGGGCCCTACACACTCACAGGGCCCTACACACTTACAGGGTCCTACACTCTCACAGGGCCCTACACTCTCACAGGGCTCTACACACTCACAGGGCCCTACACACTCACAGGACCCTACACTCTCACTCCATCATCTGCTCACTCACACGTAACATGTACATACATTTATAATGACTACACACACGCACACCCACTCTCCAGTGAGTTTTTATTATTAGTGGATATTGGCCTAATTCAGCCCTGCATGCATTGTTTGTAGATTTCCTCTGGACATGTAGGAGAATCTTGCAGAACTCTGCATGCAGGGTTTCAATTGCGGGTTTGTCCCATTGGGCGAAATCTTGTTTTGCAAGTGGACCTCACACCTCGCTGCCATAAAGTGCAATTGGTTTAATGACACATTCAATTTGTTTTAGCCAAATTTTAATAGGTATTTCAATTTTAATTTGTTTTTTAATGGTGTAGAATGCCCTGCCTGCTTTCTCTCTCAGTTCATTCGCTGCCTCATTAAGGTGTCAAGTTTGTTTAACCTAAGTAATTGTAGTGTGTGCTGTACTCTATATACAGTATTTTGTACCAATGGACCACTTTGCTCTATTTCCTTTAGATCTGAATCTTCTCTGGAAAATCATTATTTTTGTCTTTTTGGGGTTTACAACCAGGGCCCAGGTCTGACAGTACTGCTCTAGCAGGTCCAGGCTCTGCTGTAGGCCATGTGCTGTGGGTGACAGCAGACACAGGTCATCTACGAAGAGCAGGCATTTAACTTCTGAATTGTGGAAACAAACACCAGGGGCTGAGGATTTTTCTAGAAAAGTGGCCAATTTGTTGATGTAAATATTGAAGAGTGCAGGGCTCAGATTGCAACCCTGGCGAAGGCCCCACCCCTGGTTAAAGAATTATGTTATTTTCTTCCTAAGTTTGATGATGCACGTATTGCCAGTGTACATTGATTTAATTATGTAATATGTTTTACCCCCCTACACCACTTTCAATAACTTTGTAGAACAGTCTTGTACGCCAAATAGAATCAAATGTTTTTTGGAAGTCGATAGAGCAAGCATACATTTTGGTATTATTTTGGTGGACAGGTGTGTAAGGTGTAAATGTGATCGGTCGTGCAATGTTTTTGTTTAAATCCAGTTTGGCTTTTACAGACATTGTGCTTATTAAGGAAGTTTAGAACTCTTACATTTATAATACTACAGAAAACCTTCCCAATACACCATAATGACACAGCAAAAACAGGTTTTTAGAAATGTTTGCAAATGTATAAAATATATATATATATATCACATTTACATAAGTATTCAGACCATTTACTTAGTACGTTGTTAGCACACCTGTATTTAGGGTGTTTCTCACATTCTTCCCTGCAGATCCTTTTAAACCAGGTTGGATGGGGAGCGTCGCTGCACAGCTATTTTCAGGTCTCTCCAGAGATGTTCTAACGGGTTCAAGTCTGGGCCCTGGACATTTAGAGACTTGTCCTGAAGCCACTCTTGCGTTGTCTTGGCTGTGTGCTTAGGGTCGTGTTTCTGTTGGAAGGTGAACCTTCACCCCAGTCCGGTCCTGAGTGCTTTGGAGCAGGTTTTCATCAAGGATCTCTCTGTACTTTGCTTCGTTTATCTTTCCCTCGATCCTGACTTGTCTCCCAGTCCCTGCCGCTGAAAAACATCCCCACAGCATGATGCTGTCACCACCATACTTCACCGTAGGGATGGTGCCAGGTTCCTCCAGACGTGACGCTTGGCATTCAGGCCAAAGAGTTCAATTTGGGATAATCAGACCAGAGAATCTTGTTTTTCATGGTCTGAGAGTCCTTTAGGCGCCTCTCTACGATCATGGCCTGATTGATGGAGTGCTGCAGAAATGGTTGTTCTTCTGAAAGGTTCTCCCATCTCCACAGAGGAACTCTGGAGCTCTGTCTGAGTGACCATCGGGTTCTTGGTCACCTCCCTGACCAAGGCCCTTCTCCCCCGATTGCACAGTTGTTCAGAGTGAGATAAGTAGGATACCAGTCAGAAATACAGTAACTACTAAGTTGTTCAGAGTGAGATAAACAGGATACCAGTCAGAAATACAGTAACTACTAAGTTGTTCAGAGTGAGATAAACAGGATACCAGTCAGAAATACAGTAACTACTAAGTTGTTCAGAGTGAGATAAACAGGATACCAGTCAGAAATACAGTAACTACTATGTTGTTCAGAGTGAGATAAACAGGATACCAGTCAGAAATACAGTAACTACTAAGTTGTTCAGAGTGAGATAAACAGGATAACAGTCAGAAATACAGTAACTACTAAGTTGTTCATGTAACGGTCATTCTCCTCCTCTTCGTCTGAAGAGGAGGAGTAGGGATTGGACCAAAGCGCAGCGTGGAATGTGGACATAATGATGTTTATTAAAGTAAAGACGAAACACGAAAACACTTCAACAAACTACAAAACAAATAAACGATGTAGACAGACCTGGACTTGAGAACTTACAATATACGAAGAACGCACGAACAGGAACAGACTACATACACGAACGACAACGAAACAGTCCCGTGTGGTGCGACATACACAGACACGGAAGACAACCACCCACAACAAACAATGTGAAACAACCTACCTATATATGGTTCTCAATCAGAGGAAAACGTCAACCACCTGACTCTGATTGAGAGTCATACAAGGTCAATTAACACTGACACTTAACATAGAACAAACAACACAGACTGCCCACCCAGCTCACGTCCTGACCCACTAAACACAACTATACAAAAGGAAAACAAGGTCAGGAACGTGACAGTTCAGAGTGAGATAAACAGGATAACAGTCAGAAATACAGTAACTACTCAGTTGTTCAGAGTGAGATAAACAGGATAACAGTCAGAAATACAGTAACTACTAAGTTGTTCAGAGTGAGATAAACAGGATAACAGTCAGAAATACAGTAACTACTAAGTTGTTCAGAGTGAGATA
Source organism: Salvelinus namaycush (assembly GCF_016432855.1). NCBI lineage: Eukaryota > Metazoa > Chordata > Actinopteri > Salmoniformes > Salmonidae > Salvelinus > Salvelinus namaycush. The sequence continues at coordinate 8,340,462 of NC_052310.1, forward strand.
AACAGGATAACAGTCAGAAATACAGTAACTACTAAGTTGTTCAGAGTGAGATAAACAGGATACCAGTCAGAAATACAGTAACTACTAAGTTGTTCAGAGTGAGATAAACAGGATAACAGCAAAAATGTGTTATCTTATTCTTTTTTCATTCTTCCTATTCATTGAACAAGAAAACTTTTAGTACAATAGCTGTGTGTGTGTGTGTGTGTGTGTGTGTGTGTGTGTGTGTGTGTGTGTGTGTGTGTGTGTGTGTGTGTGTGTGTGTGTGTGTGTGTGTGTGTGTGTGTGTGTGTGTGTGTGTGTGTCAATGCGTTTAGTGCAGTTTAGTGCAGATGTATTGGTGGAGCTGTTTAATCTCACTCAATCCTACAGAGTTCTCCTGTCCTCTGAGGGCCAGCTGTGCTGGTCCTGCTGTTGGGCCCTGTGGAGGGGGGCCAGGTCTGGGCCGGGGGGTTGCCTCTCTGATCTGGTAGAGGTGGTCTGGTGTGGGGTAGTAGGCTGGGCCCGGTCCAGTCTGGCTGTGCCGATGGAGGTGGTGATGCTCTGGTGGTGGGTGGGGCCTATGGAGTGCGTTGGGTCTTGTGGGGCATTGCGGGGGCCTGGGGCTCCTTGGTGGTGCAGTGGTCTGGTAGGGGTCTCTGGGTGGTCCTCTGTCCAGTGCGGCATGGGGTGTTTGTCTACCAAGTGCCCTGTCCTTTAGAGGCTTGGCAAACATCCCTACTGTCTGCTTCCTCAGGATGGGAGTGGTCGTGCAGATGCTCTGGGGTGATTTTTGGGTGGTGAGCAATGTGCATATTCGTGAGTAGGCCACACCCTCTGGTGATGTCAGCATTGACTTTCTGAATGGTACAGAGATTAAAGTCTTTGCAGGGCAGCAGAGTGGAGGTGGTGAGGGGCTGCAGCTTCTCTTTAGAAGTCTATACAGTCCGTTCTCTATGCTGCAGCATCCTCTTGATGACAGACAACTCCTTTGCTATCTCCTCCTTTACCTGAACCAGCTCTCTCCTCATGGTGGCCTTTCACCTCCTCAAGTGCTGCGGTAAGGCTCTCTCTGCACTGGTTGATCTGGTCCCGTAGAAGCTCTGTGTCTGGGCTGGAGGTGGTGTAGCTGGGGTGCTGTTTCTTTAGCTCAGTAACCCATACCTCTAACAGAGCCATCCTGTCTCTCAGCAAGCTGGTGGTGGTGTGGTTATGGCTCTGGTGGTCTTAGGCAGACAGGGGGGAGGATAGACCTGTTGCGTGGATCTGGGCCTGGGCTCCTGCTGTTGGAGTGCCTGAGGTGAGGGGAAAAGTCAGGGTGCTGTCCTTGTCCTTTTTGGTTTCCACTATCTTCCCTAGAGTGGGAAAGTCCTGCACAAAAGAGCTGAGTGCATCCTCACTACCCTGGACCATGACAGTGCAGTTCTGGAACACGATTACTGTCAGAAACCTGTTTTCCTGGTCCTTTTCACTGTCCTCAAAAATTTGTATTTGCCTTCTTTTGCACATGATTTTCTTTAATGTATAGCTGAAATGCCTGGTTACAGCTGTTTGCCAGGCAGTAGTGTGGTCTGTATAAAATAACAGGTTTGTAACAGTCCTGTTGTGTGAGCAGTCGGTGTAACAGTTTCGCTTCCGTCCCTCTCCTGGCCTCTACATGGGTTCGAACCAGGGAACCCTGCACACATCGATAACAGCCACCCTCGAAGCATTGCTACCAATCACTCCACAAAAGCCGCAGCCCTTGCAGAGCAAGGTGAACAACTACTTCAAGATCTCAGAGCGAGAGATGTCACTAATTGAAACGCTATTAGCGCGCACCCCGCTAACACTCACCCCCCTTTTGACCTCCTCCTTTTCTGCAGCAACCAGTAATCCGGGTCAACAGCATCAATGTAACAGTTTTACTTCCGTCCCTCTCCTCGCCCCTACCTGGGCTCGAACCAGGGACCGTCTGCACCCTCTGGGTCTCTATGTCGCTGCTGCTGCTGGTGCTGCTAGCGCTGCCTCAGTGGCCGTGTTGCTATGGTTACCACCAGTAAACAGTTGGAGCTAGCCAGTTAGCTAGCTGACAGATTTGAATTTAGCTAGCTAGCACGATTAAGATTGGTCTTTTAACTCACACTATGTCAATATTTTCCTCCTGTGTTGATCTTCAGTTGTACAATTTGATTACGTATATATTTTGGGCAAATTTATTTTGGGCTAATTTAATCTTGTTAATCTCACTCTTAACAACCAGAAAGTTATAACAAGTCAGGAGCTGTTCGTCTGCATGACTGTCCCCCGCCCCTTCTCTCTCTCTCTCACACCCTCCCTTTCTCTCTCAGCTCTGAAAACAAATTGTTTTCCTTTATGGCAGGGATAAGAGTAATAGCATACACAAGTTGTGGAGGAATTTATTGCCACAGGCACCTAATGAAGACAACGTTGACAGTGTTCTCTGCTTGGCACGCTAATGGAGAAGTAGAGAAATGGGCTGCGGAAACAATTATTTTAAACATAGCTACACATTTAAACAAGGAAAATAACATATCTATAGTGTGTTACTAAACAATGGTATGGTTTGAAGATATTGATGGCACAAAAACACAGCTAGCCTTATAAACCACTTTACCACTCAATGTTAACTAATATCAACACATACAAACACATCAAGTTTATCAATACACACTAGTGAACACACCCAATCAACCTATCTATATCTCGTTATAACCCCCCACCCCTCTCTCTTCTCTTCTCCTCCTCTGTATTCACCCCATCTGCCTACGGATTCCAGACCTCTTATCATTATTTCATTTGCAGTAAAAAAGTGGGGAGCGGAGGGGTTGAAGAAAGAGAGGAAGGACTTTAAAACCAGATGAGTCAAAAGTCAATATCGGTGAGCTAAGGCTAACAGCTTTTACCCTGCATGGAAATGGCGCGGCGGGGTTAAATGAATCATGGACAGGTTACGCCGACTGGCTGTATAAAAACACCCAGGCGTACGGTAGAATGTAGGAAACTCTCTCTCGCTCTCTCTCTCTCTCTCTCTTTTTGTCTCTCTCTCTCTGTGTCTCTCTCTCTCTCTCCCCCCTCCCCCCCCCCTCCTCTGCTGTGTTTTGGTACATTAACCTACATTTCCATAGGGAGCCATTTGCTAAGCAGAGAAGAAGAGCAACCCCATTGGTAAATCATGAAGACATGGTAAATCATGACAATATGTTTCTCTCTCTTCTCAGTAACTCATAGGAGCCATGGCAGAGTATAGTATCTAGCCGTGATCTGACAACCGACATGTAGCTTTTGAAATGGTTGGTTTGTTTCAGACGTGGATGTCTGTTAAGGCTGCCCCCCCCCCCCGCACCTCTCTGATTCAGAGGGGTTGGGTTAAATGCGGAAGACCCATTTCAGTTGAAGTCATTCAGTTGAAAAACTCACTAGGTATCCCGCTTTCATTTCATTTAAAGGACAAATCATATCAAAGTGTTTTGTATGTTATCGCAGGTGCACGTGAAATGTTTATGTTTCTTGAGTGTTGCATTAAAGAGACGGCATGGTTGGCTTACTCTACGTTTCTTCATGTTTCAGTAGATAGAAATCCAAAACAGCCAAGATAAACTGTACGTAACGACTATGCTTACAGTCAACAAGGCAATGTATGTAACGGTTTTCTTCCTTAGGTGAAGGAGAGGACCAAAATGCAGCGCGGCTAGTGTTCAACATGTTTAATTAGACGGTAACACTATACAAATAACAAAATAACAAATGTGAAAACCGAGACAGTCCTATCTGGTGGAGAACACAAAGACAGAAGACAACCACCCACAATCCCCAACACAAAACAAGCCACCTATATATGATTCTCAATCAGGGACAACGATTGACAGCTGCCTCTGATTGAGAACCATATTAGGCTGAACACAGAAACAGACAAACTAGACACACAACATAGAATGCCCACCCAGCTCACGTCCTGACCAACACTAAACAAGCAAAACACACAATTATGGTCAGGACGTGACAGTGTACTGTGTACAATGACAGTTAACAAAGCACTGTACTGTGTACACTGACAGTCAACAAGGCACTGTACTGTGTACACTGACAGTCAACAAGGCACTGTACTGTGTACACTGACAGTCAACAAGGCACTGTACTGTGTACACTGACAGTCAACAAAGCACTGTACTGTGTACACTGACAGTTAACAAAGCACTGTACTGTGTAAACTGACAGTTAACAAAGCACTGTACTGTGGACACTGACAGTTAACAAAGCACTGTACTGTGTACACTGACAGTTAACAAAGAACTGTACCGTGTACACTGACAGTTAACAAAGCACTGTACTGTGTACACTGACAGTCAACAAAGCACTGTACTGTGTACACTGACAGTCAACAAAGCACTGTACTGTGTACACTGACAGTTAACAAAGCACTGTACTATGTACACTGACAGTCAACAAAGCACTGTACTGTGTACACTGACAGTTAACAAAGCACTGTACTGTGTACACTGACAGTCAACAAAGCACTGTACTGTGTACACGGACAGTTAACAAAGCACTGTACTGTGTACACTGCCAGTTAACAAAGCACTGTACTGTGGACACTGACAGTCAACAAGGCACTGTACTGTGTACACTGACAGTCAACAAGGCACTGTACTGTGTACACTGACAGTCAACAAAGCACGGTACTGTGTACACTGACAGTTAACAAAGCACTGCACTGTGTACCCTGACAGAGAACAAAGCACTGTACTGTGTACACTGACAGTCAACAAAGCACTGTACTGTGTACACTGACAGTTAACAAAGCACTGTACTGTGTACACTGACAGTTAACAGGGCACTGTACTGTGTACACTGACAGTTAACAAAGCACTGTACTGTGTACACTGACAGTTAACAAAGCACTGCACTGTGTACCCTGACAGAGAACAAAGCACTGTACTGTGTACACTGACAGTCAACAAAGCACTGTACTGTGTACACTGACAGTTAACAAAGCACTGTACTGTGTACCCTGACAGAGAACAAAGCACTGTACTGTGTACACTGACAGTCAACAAAGCACTGTACTGTGTACACTGACAGTTAACAAAGCACTGTACTGTGTACACTGACAGTTAACAGGGCACTGTACTGTGTACACTGACAGTTAACAAAGCACTGTACTGTGTACACTGACAGTTAACAAAGCACTGCACTGTGTACCCTGACAGAGAACAAAGCACTGTACTGTGTACACTGACAGTCAACAAAGCACTGTACTGTGTACACTGACAGTTAACAAAGCACTGTACTGTGTACACTGACAGTTAACAGGGCACTGTACTGTGTACACTGACAGTTAACAAAGCACTGTACTGTGTACACTGACAGTTAACAAAGCACTGTACTGTGTACACTGGCAGTCAACAAGGCACTGTACTGTGTACACTGACAGTTAATAAAGCACTGTACTGTGTACACTGACAGTCAACAAAGCACTGTACTGTTTACACTGACAGTCAACAAGGCACTGTACTGTGTACACTGACAGTTAACAAAGCACTGTACTGTGTACACTGACAGTTAACAAAGCACTGTACTGTGTACACTGACAGTTAACAAAGCACTGTACTGTGTACACTGACAGAGAACAAAGCACGGTACTGTGTACCCTGACAGTTAATAAAGCACTGTACTGTGTACACTGACAGTCAACAAAGCACTGTACTGTTTACACTGACAGTCAACAAGGCACTGTACTGTGTACACTGACAGTTAACAAAGCACTGTACTGTGTACACTGACAGTTAACAAAGCACTGTACTGTGTACACTGACAATCAACAAGGCACTGTACTGTGTACACTGACAGAGAACAAAGCACGGTACTGTGTACCCTGACAGTTAATAAAGCACTGTACTGTGTACACTGACAGTCAAGAAAGCACTGTGATGTGTACACTGACAGTTAACAAAGCACTGTACTGTGTACACTGACAGTTAACAAAGCACTGTACTGTGTACACTGACAGTTAACAAAGCACTGTACTGTGTATACTGACAGTTAACAGGGCACTGTACTGTGTACACTGACAGTTAACAAAGCACTGTACTGTGTACACTGACAGTTAACAAAGCACTGTACTGTGTACACTGGCAGTCAACAAGGCACTGTACTGTGTACACTGACAGTTAATAAAGCACTGTACTGTGTACACTGACAGTCAACAAAGCACTGTACAGTTTACACTGACAGTCAACAAGGCACTGTACTGTGTACACTGACAGTTAACAAAGCACTGTACTGTGTACACTGACAGTTAACAAAGCACTGTACTGTGTACACTGACAATCAACAAAGCACTGTACTGTGTACACTGACAGAGAACAAAGCACTGTACTGTGTACCCTGACAGTTAATAAAGCACTGTACTGTGTACACTGACAGTCAAGAAAGCACTGTGATGTGTACACTGACAGTTAACAAAGCACTGTACTGTGTACACTGACAGTTAACAAAGCACTGTACTGTGTACACTGACAGTTAACAAAGCACTGTACTGTGTACACTGACAGTCAACAAAGCACTGTACTGTGTACACTAACAGTTAACAAAGCACTGTACTGTGTACACTGACAGTTAACAAAGCACTGTACTGTGTACACTGACAGTTAACAAAGCACTGTACTGCGTACACTGACAGTCAACAAGGCACTGTACTGTGTACACTGACAGTTAACAAAGCACTGTACTGTGTACACTGACAGTTAATAAAGCACTGTACTGTGTATACTGACAGTCAACAAAGCACTGTACTGTGTACACTGACAGTTAATAAAGCACTGTACTGTGTATACTGACAGTCAACAAAGCACTGTACTGTGTACACTGACAGAGAACAAAGCACTGTACTGTGTACCCTGACAGTTAATAAAGCACTGTACTGTGTACACTGACAGTCAACAAAGCACTGTGCTGTGTACACTGACAGTTAACAAAGCACTGTACTGTGTACACTGACAGTTAACAAAGCACTGTACTGTGTACACTGACAGTTAACAAAGCACTGTACTGTGTACACTGACAGTCAACAAAGCACTGTACTGTGTACACTGACAGAGAACAAAGCACTGTACTGTGTACCCTGACAATTAATAAAGCACTGTACTGTGTACACTGACAGTCAACAAAGCACTGTACTGTGTACACTGACAGTTAACAAAGCACTGTACTGTGTACACTGACAGTTAACAAAGCACTGTACTGTGTACACTGACAGTCAACAAGGCACTGTACTATGTACACTGACAGTCAACAAAGCACTGTACTGTGTACACTGACAGTCAACAAAGCACTGTACTGTTTACACTGACAGTCAACAAGGCACTGTACTGTGTACACTGACAGTTAACAAAGCACTGTACTGTGTACACTGACAGTTAACAAAGCACTGTACTGTGTACACTGACAGTCAACAAAGCACTGTACTGTGTACACTGACAGAGAACAAAGCACTGTACTGTGTACCCTGACAGTCAACAAAGCACTGTACTGTGTACACTGACAGTTAACAAAGCACTGTACTGTGTACACTGACAGTTAACAAAGGACTGTACTGTGTACACTGACAGTTAACAGGGCACTGTACTGTGTACACTGACAGTCAACAAAGCACTGTACTGTGTACACTGACAGAGAACAAAGCACTGTACTGTGTACCCTGACAGTTAATAAAGCACTGTACTGTGTACACTGACAGTTAACAAAGCACTGTACTGTGTACACTGACAGTTAACAAAGCACTGTACTGTGTACACTGACAGTCAACAAGGCACTGTACTGTGTACACTGACAGTTAACAACGCACTGTACTGTGTACACTGACAGTCAACAAAGCACTGTACTGTGTACACTGACAGTTAACAAAGCACTGTACTGTGTACACTGACAGTCAACAAAGCACTGTACTGTGTACACGGACAGTTAACAAAGCACTGTACTGTGTACACTGCCAGTTAACAAAGCACTGTACTGTGGACACTGACAGTCAACAAGGCACTGTACTGTGTACACTGACAGTCAACAAGGCACTGTACTGTGTACACTGACAGTCAACAAAGCACTGTACTGTGTATACTGACAGTTAACAAAGCACTGCACTGTGTACCCTGACAGAAAACAAAGCACTGTACTGTGTACACTGACAGTCAACAAAGCACTGTACTGTGTACACTGACAGTTAACAAAGCACTGTACTGTGTACACTGACAGTTAACAGGGCACTGTACTGTGTACACTGACAGTTAACAAAGCACTGTACTGTGTACACTGACAGTTAACAAAGCACTGCACTGTGTACCCTGACAGAGAACAAAGCACTGTACTGTGTACACTGACAGTCAACAAAGCACTGTACTGTGTACACTGACAGTTAACAAAGCACTGTACTGTGTACCCTGACAGAGAACAAAGCACTGTACTGTGTACACTGACAGTCAACAAAGCACTGTACTGTGTACACTGACAGTTAACAAAGCACTGTACTGTGTACACTGACAGTTAACAGGGCACTGTACTGTGTACACTGACAGTTAACAAAGCACTGTACTGTGTACACTGACAGTCAACAAGGCACTGTACTGTGTACACTGACAGTTAACAACGCACTGTACTGTGTACACTGACAGTCAACAAAGCACTGTACTGTTTACACTGACAGTCAACAAGGCACTGTACTGTGTACACTGACAGTTAACAAAGCACTGTACTGTGTACACTGACAGTTAACAAAGCACTGTACTGTGTACACTGACAGTTAACAAAGCACTGTACTGTGTACACTGACAATCAACAAGGCACTGTACTGTGTACACTGACAGAGAACAAAGCACGGTACTGTGTACCCTGACAGTTAATAAAGCACTGTACTGTGTACACTGACAGTCAACAAAGCACTGTGATGTGTACACTGACAGTTAACAAAGCACTGTACTGTGTACACTGACAGTTAACAAAGCACTGTACTGTGTACACTGACAGTTAATAAAGCACTGTACTGTGTATACTGACAGTTAACAGGGCACTGTACTGTGTACACTGACAGTTAACAAAGCACTGTACTGTGTACACTGACAGTTAACAAAGCACTGTACTGTGTACACTGGCAGTCAACAAGGCACTGTACTGTGTACACTGACAGTTAATAAAGCACTGTACTGTGTACACTGACAGTCAACAAAGCACTGTACTGTTTACACTGACAGTCAACAAGGCACTGTACTGTGTACACTGACAGTTAACAAAGGACTGTACTGTGTACACTGACAGTTAACAAAGCACTGTACTGTGTACACTGACAATCAACAAAGCACTGTACTGTGTACACTGACAGAGAACAAAGCACTGTACTGTGTACCCTGACAGTTAATAAAGCACTGTACTGTGTACACTGACAGTCAAGAAAGCACTGTGATGTGTACACTGACAGTTAACAAAGCACTGTACTGTGTACACTGACAGTTAACAAAGCACTGTACTGTGTACACTGACAGTTAACAAAGCACTGTACTGTGTACACTGACAGTCAACAAAGCACTGTACTGTGTACACTAACAGTTAACAAAGCACTGTACTGTGTACACTGACAGTTAACAAAGCACTGTACTGTGTACACTGACAGTTAACAAAGCACTGTACTGCGTACACTGACAGTCAACAAGGCACTGTACTGTGTACACTGACAGTTAATAAAGCACTGTACTGTGTATACTGACAGTCAACAAAGCACTGTACTGTGTACACTGACAGTTAATAAAGCACTGTACTGTGTATACTGACAGTCAACAAAGCACTGTACTGTGTACACTGACAGAGAACAAAGCACTGTACTGTGTACCCTGACAGTTAATAAAGCACTCTACTGTGTACACTGACAGTCAACAAAGCACTGTGCTGTGTACACTGACAGTTAACAAAGCACTGTACTGTGTACACTGACAGTTAACAAAGCACTGTACTGTGTACACTGACAGTTAACAAAGCACTGTACTGTGTACACTGACAGTCAACAAAGCACTGTACTGTGTACACTAACAGTTAACAAAGCACTGTACTGTGTACACTGACAGTTAACAAAGCACTGTACTGTGTACACTGACAGTTAACAAAGCACTGTACTGCGTACACTGACAGTCAACAAGGCACTGTACTGTGTACACTGACAGTTAATAAAGCACTGTACTGTGTATACTGACAGTCAACAAAGCACTGTACTGTGTACACTGACAGTTAATAAAGCACTGTACTGTGTATACTGACAGTCAACAAAGCACTGTACTGTGTACACTGACAGTTAACAAAGCACTGTACTGTGTACACTGACAGTTAACAAAGCACTGTACTGTGTACACGGACAATCAACAAGGCACTGTACTGTGTACACTGACAGAGAACAAAGCACGGTACTGTGTACCCTGACAGTTAATAAAGCACTGTACTGTGTACACTGACAGTCAACAAAGCACTGTGATGTGTACACTGACAGTTAACAAAGCACTGTACTGTGTACACTGACAGTTAACAAAGCACTGTACTGTGTACACTGACAGTTAACAAAGCACTGTACTGTGTACACTGACAATCAACAAGGCACTGTACTGTGTACACTGACAGAGAACAAAGCACGGTACTGTGTACCCTGACAGTTAATAAAGCACTGTACTGTGTACACTGACAGTCAACAAAGCACTGTGATGTGTACACTGACAGTTAACAAAGCACTGTACTGTGTACACTGACAGTTAACAAAGCACTGTACTGTGTACACTGACAGTTAACAAAGCACTGTACTGTGTACACTGACAATCAACAAGGCACTGTACTGTGTACACTGACAGAGAACAAAGCACGGTACTGTGTACCCTGACAGTTAATAAAGCACTGTACTGTGTACACTGACAGTCAACAAAGCACTGTGATGTGTACACTGACAGTTAACAAAGCACTGTACTGTGTACACTGACAGTTAACAAAGCACTGTACTGTGTACACTGACAGTTAATAAAGCACTGTACTGTGTATACTGACAGTTAACAGGGCACTGTACTGTGTACACTGACAGTTAACAAAGCACTGTACTGTGTACACTGACAGTTAACAAAGCACTGTACTGTGTACACTGGCAGTCAACAAGGCACTGTACTGTGTACACTGACAGTTAATAAAGCACTGTACTGTGTACACTGACAGTCAACAAAGCACTGTACTGTTTACACTGACAGTCAACAAGGCACTGTACTGTGTACACTGACAGTTAACAAAGCACTGTACTGTGTACACTGACAGTTAACAAAGCACTGTACTGTGTACACTGACAATCAACAAAGCACTGTACTGTGTACACTGACAGAGAACAAAGCACTGTACTGTGTACCCTGACAGTTAATAAAGCACTGTACTGTGTACACTGACAGTCAAGAAAGCACTGTGATGTGTACACTGACAGTTAACAAAGCACTGTACTGTGTACACTGACAGTTAACAAAGCACTGTACTGTGTACACTGACAGTTAACAAAGCACTGTACTGTGTACACTGACAGTCAACAAAGCACTGTACTGTGTACACTAACAGTTAACAAAGCACTGTACTGTGTACACTGACAGTTAACAAAGCACTGTACTGTGTACACTGACAGTTAACAAAGCACTGTACTGCGTACACTGACAGTCAACAAGGCACTGTACTGTGTACACTGACAGTTAATAAAGCACTGTACTGTGTATACTGACAGTCAACAAAGCACTGTACTGTGTACACTGACAGTTAATAAAGCACTGTACTGTGTATACTGACAGTCAACAAAGCACTGTACTGTGTACACTGACAGAGAACAAAGCACTGTACTGTGTACCCTGACAGTTAATAAAGCACTGTACTGTGTACACTGACAGTCAACAAAGCACTGTGCTGTGTACACTGACAGTTAACAAAGCACTGTACTGTGTACACTGACAGTTAACAAAGCACTGTACTATGTACACTGACAGTTAACAAAGCACTGTACTGTGTACACTGACAGTCAACAAAGCACTGTACTGTGTACACTAACAGTTAACAAAGCACTGTACTGTGTACACTGACAGTTAACAAAGCACTGTACTGTGTACACTGACAGTTAACAAAGCACTGTACTGCGTACACTGACAGTCAACAAGGCACTGTACTGTGTACACTGACAGTTAATAAAGCACTGTACTGTGTATACTGACAGTTAACAAAGCACTGTACTGTGTACACTGACAGTTAATAAAGCACTGTACTGTGTATACTGACAGTCAACAAAGCACTGTACTGTGTACACTGACAGAGAACAAAGCACTGTACTGTGTACCCTGACAGTTAATAAAGCACTGTACTGTGTACACTGACAGTCAACAAAGCACTGTGCTGTGTACACTGACAGTTAACAAAGCACTGTACTGTGTACACTGACAGTTAACAAAGCACTGTACTGTGTACACTGACAGTTAACAAAGCACTGTACTGCGTACACTGACAGTCAACAAGGCACTGTACTGTGTACACTGACAGTTAACAAAGCACTGTACTGTGTACACTGACAGTTAATAAAGCACTGTACTGTGTATACTGACAGTCAACAAAGCACTGTACTGTGTACACTGACAGTTAATAAAGCACTGTACTGTGTATACTGACAGTCAACAAAGCACTGTACTGTGTACACTGACAGAGAACAAAGCACTGTACTGTGTACCCTGACAGTTAATAAAGCACTGTACTGTGTACACTGACAGTCAACAAAGCACTGTGCTGTGTACACTGACAGTTAACAAAGCACTGTACTGTGTACACTGACAGTTAACAAAGCACTGTACTGTGTACACTGACAGTTAACAAAGCACTGTACTGTGTACACTGACAGTCAACAAAGCACTGTACTGTGTACACTGACAGAGAACAAAGCACTGTACTGTGTACCCTGACAATTAATAAAGCACTGTACTGTGTACACTGACAGTCAACAAAGCACTGTACTGTGTACACTGACAGTTAACAAAGCACTGTACTGTGTACACTGACAGTTAACAAAGCACTGTACTGTGTACACTGACAGTCAACAAGGCACTGTACTATGTACACTGACAGTCAACAAAGCACTGTACTGTGTACACTGACAGTCAACAAAGCACTGTACTGTTTACACTGACAGTCAACAAGGCACTGTACTGTGTACACTGACAGTTAACAAAGCACTGTACTGTGTACACTGACAGTTAACAAAGCACTGTACTGTGTACACTGACAGTCAACAAAGCACTGTACTGTGTACACTGACAGAGAACAAAGCACTGTACTGTGTACCCTGACAGTCAACAAAGCACTGTACTGTGTACACTGACAGTTAACAAAGCACTGTACTGTGTACACTGACAGTTAACAAAGGACTGTACTGTGTACACTGACAGTTAACAGGGCACTGTACTGTGTACACTGACAGTCAACAAAGCACTGTACTGTGTACACTGACAGAGAACAAAGCACTGTACTGTGTACCCTGACAGTTAATAAAGCACTGTACTGTGTACACTGACAGTTAACAAAGCACTGTACTGTGTACACTGACAGTTAACAAAGCACTGTACTGTGTACACTGACAGTCAACAAGGCACTGTACTGTGTACACTGACAGTTAACAACGCACTGTACTGTGTACACTGACAGTCAACAAAGCACTGTACTGTGTACACTGACAGTTAACAAAGCACTGTACTGTGTACACTGACAGTCAACAAAGCACTGTACTGTGTACACGGACAGTTAACAAAGCACTGTACTGTGTACACTGCCAGTTAACAAAGCACTGTACTGTGGACACTGACAGTCAACAAGGCACTGTACTGTGTACACTGGCAGTCAACAAGATACTGTACTGTGTACACTGACAGTCAACAAAGCACTGTACTGTGTATACTGACAGTTAACAAAGCACTGCACTGTGTACCCTGACAGAAAACAAAGCACTGTACTGTGTACACTGACAGTCAACAAAGCACTGTACTGTGTACACTGACAGTTAACAAAGCACTGTACTGTGTACACTGACAGTTAACAGGGCACTGTACTGTGTACACTGACAGTTAACAAAGCACTGTACTATGTACACTGACAGTTAACAAAGCACTGCACTGTGTACCCTGACAGAGAACAAAGCACTGTACTGTGTACACTGACAGTCAACAAAGCACTGTACTGTGTACACTGACAGTTAACAAAGCACTGTACTGTGTACCCTGACAGAGAACAAAGCACTGTACTGTGTACACTGACAGTCAACAAAGCACTGTACTGTGTACACTGACAGTTAACAAAGCACTGTACTGTGTACACTGACAGTTAACAGGGCACTGTACTGTGTACACTGACAGTTAACAAAGCACTGTACTGTGTACACTGACAGTTAACAAAGCACTGCACTGTGTACCCTGACAGAGAACAAAGCACTGTATTGTGTACACTGACAATCAACAAAGCACTGTACTGTGTACACTGACAGTTAACAAAGCACTGTACTGTGTACACTGACAGTTAACAGGGCACTGTACTGTGTACACTGACAGTTAACAAAGCACTGTACTGTGTACACTGACAGTTAACAAAGCACTGTACTGTGTACACTGGCAGTCAACAAGGCACTGTACTGTGTACACTGACAGTTAATAAAGCACTGTACTGTGTACACTGACAGTCAACAAAGCACTGTACTGTTTACACTGACAGTCAACAAGGCACTGTACTGTGTACACTGACAGTTAACAAAGCACTGTACTGTGTACACTGACAGTTAACAAAGCACTGTACTGTGTACACTGACAGTTAACAAAGCACTGTACTGTGTACACTGACAGAGAACAAAGCACGGTACTGTGTACCCTGACAGTTAATAAAGCACTGTACTGTGTACACTGACAGTTAACAAAGCACTGTACTGTGTACACTGACAGTTAACAAAGCACTGTACTGTGTACACTGACAATCAACAAGGCACTGTACTGTGTACACTGACAGAGAACAAAGCACGGTACTGTGTACCCTGACAGTTAATAAAGCACTGTACTGTGTACACTGACAGTCAACAAAGCACTGTGATGTGTACACTGACAGTTAACAAAGCACTGTACTGTGTACACTGACAGTTAACAAAGCACTGTACTGTGTACACTGACAGTTAATAAAGCACTGTACTGTGTATACTGACAGTTAACAGGGCACTGTACTGTGTACACTGACAGTTAACAAAGCACTGTACTGTGTACACTGACAGTTAACAAAGCACTGTACTGTGTACACTGGCAGTCAACAAGGCACTGTACTGTGTACACTGACAGTTAATAAAGCACTGTACTGTGTACACTGACAGTCAACAAAGCACTGTACTGTTTACACTGACAGTCAACAAGGCACTGTACTGTGTACACTGACAGTTAACAAAGCACTGTACTGTGTACACTGACAGTTAACAAAGCACTGTACTGTGTACACTGACAATCAACAAAGCACTGTACTGTGTACACTGACAGAGAACAAAGCACTGTACTGTGTACCCTGACAGTTAATAAAGCACTGTACTGTGTACACTGACAGTCAAGAAAGCACTGTGATGTGTACACTGACAGTTAACAAAGCACTGTACTGTGTACACTGACAGTTAACAAAGCACTGTACTGTGTACACTGACAGTTAACAAAGCACTGTACTGTGTACACTGACAGTCAACAAAGCACTGTACTGTGTACACTAACAGTTAACAAAGCACTGTACTGTGTACACTGACAGTTAACAAGGCACTGTACTGTGTACACTGACAGTTAATAAAGCACTGTACTGTGTATACTGACAGTCAACAAAGCACTGTACTGTGTACACTGACAGTTAATAAAGCACTGTACTGTGTATACTGACAGTCAACAAAGCACTGTACTGTGTACACTGACAGAGAACAAAGCACTGTACTGTGTACCCTGACAGTTAATAAAGCACTGTACTGTGTACACTGACAGTCAACAAAGCACTGTGCTGTGTACACTGACAGTTAACAAAGCACTGTACTGTGTACACTGACAGTTAACAAAGCACTGTACTGTGTACACTGACAGTTAACAAAGCACTGTACTGTGTACACTGACAGTCAACAAAGCACTGTACTGTGTACACTGACAGAGAACAAAGCACTGTACTGTGTACCCTGACAGTTAATAAAGCACTGTACTGTGTACACTGACAGTCAACAAAGCACTGTACTGTGTACACTGACAGTTAACAAAGCACTGTACTGTGTACACTGACAGTTAACAAAGCACTGTACTGTGTACACTGACAGTCAACAAGGCACTGTACTATGTACACTGACAGTCAACAAAGCACTGTACTGTGTACACTGACAGTCAACAAAGCACTGTACTGTTTACACTGACAGTCAACAAGGCACTGTACTGTGTACACTGACAGTTAACAAAGCACTGTACTGTGTACACTGACAGTTAACAAAGCACTGTACTGTGTACACTGACAGTCAACAAAGCACTGTACTGTGTACACTGACAGAGAACAAAGCACTGTACTGTGTACCCTGACAGTCAACAAAGCACTGTACTGTGTACACTGACAGTTAACAAAGCACTGTACTGTGTACACTGACAGTTAACAAAGGACTGTACTGTGTACACTGACAGTTAACAGGGCACTGTACTGTGTACACTGACAGTCAACAAAGCACTGTACTGTGTACACTGACAGAGAACAAAGCACTGTACTGTGTACCCTGACAGTTAATAAAGCACTGTACTGTGTACACTGACAGTCAACAAAGCACTGTACTGTGTACACTGACAGTTAACAAAGCACTGTACTGTGTACCCTGACAGTCAACAAAGCACTGTACTGTGTACACTGACAGTCAACAAGGCACTGTACTGTGTACACTTACATTTAACAAAGCACTGTACTGTGTACACTGACAGATAACAGAGCACTGTACTGTGTACACTGACAGATAACAAAGCACTGTACTGTGTACACTGACAGAGAACAAAGCACTGTACTGTGTACACTGACAGTCAACAAAGCACTGTACTGTGTACACTGACAGTCAACAAAGCACTGTACTGTGTACACTGACAGTCAACAAAGCACTGTACTGTGTACACTGACAGTTAACAAAGCACTGTACTGTGTACACTGACAGTTAACAAAGCACTGTACTGTGTACACTGACAGTCAACAAGGCACTGTACTGTGTACACTGACAGTCAACAAGGCACTGTACTGTGTACACTGACAGTCAACAAAGCACTGTACTGTGTACACTGACAGTTAACAAAGCACTGTACTGTGTACACTGACAGTTAACAAAGCACTGTACTGTGTACACTGACAGTTAACAAAGCACTGTACTGTGTACACTGACAGTCAACAAAGCACTGTACTGTGTACACTGACAGTTAATAAAGCACTGTACTGTGTATACTGACAGTTAACAGGGCACTGTACTGTGTACACTGACAGTTAACAAAGCACTGTACTGTGTACACTGACAGTTAACAAAGCACTGTACTGTGTACACTGGCAGTCAACAAGGCACTGTACTGTGTACACTGACAGTTAATAAAGCACTGTACTGTGTACACTGACAGTCAACAAAGCACTGTACTGTTTACACTGACAGTCAACAAGGCACTGTACTGTGTACACTGACAGTTCACAAAGCACTGTACTGTGTACACTGACAGTTAACAAAGCACTGTAATGTGTACACTGACAATCAACAAAGCACTGTACTGTGTACACTGACAGAGAACAAAGCACTGTACTGTGTACCCTGACAGTTAATAAAGCACTGTACTGTGTACACTGACAGTCAAGAAAGCACTGTGATGTGTACACTGACAGTTAACAAAGCACTGTACTGTGTATACTGACAGTTAACAAAGCACTGTACTGTGTACACTGACAGTTAACAAAGCACTGTACTGTGTACACTGACAGTCAACAAAGCACTGTACTGTGTACACTAACAGTTAACAAAGCACTGTACTGTGTACACTGACAGTTAACAAAGCACTGTACTGTGTACACTGACAGTTAACAAAGCACTGTACTGCGTACACTGACAGTCAACAAGGCACTGTACTGTGTACACTGACAGTTAATAAAGCACTGTACTGTGTATACTGACAGTCAACAAAGCACTGTACTGTGTACACTGACAGTTAATAAAGCACTGTACTGTGTATACTGACAGTCAACAAAGCACTGTACTGTGTACACTGACAGAGAACAAAGCACTGTACTGTGTACCCTGACAGTTAATAAAGCACTCTACTGTGTACACTGACAGTCAACAAAGCACTGTGCTGTGTACACTGACAGTTAACAAAGCACTGTACTGTGTACACTGACAGTTAACAAAGCACTGTACTGTGTACACTGACAGTTAACAAAGCACTGTACTGTGTACACTGACAGTCAACAAAGCACTGTACTGTGTACACTGACAGAGAACAAAGCACTGTACTGTGTACCCTGACAGTTAATAAAGCACTGTACTGTGTACACTGACAGTCAACAAAGCACTGTACTGTGTACACTGACAGTTAACAAAGCACTGTACTGTGTACACTGACAGTTAACAAAGCACTGTACTGTGTACACTGACAGTCAACAAGGCACTGTACTATGTACACTGACAGTCAACAAAGCACTGTACTGTGTACACTGACAGTCAACAAAGCACTGTACTGTTTACACTGACAGTCAACAAGGCACTGTACTGTGTACACTGACAGTTAACAAAGCACTGTACTGTGTACACTGACAGTTAACAAAGCACTGTACTGTGTACACTGACAGTCAACAAAGCACTGTACTGTGTACACTGACAGAGAACAAAGCACTGTACTGTGTACCCTGACAGTCAACAAAGCACTGTACTGTGTACACTGACAGTTAACAAAGCACTGTACTGTGTACAGTGACAGTTAACAAAGGACTGTACTTTGTACACTGACAGTTAACAGGGCACTGTACTGTGTACACTGACAGTCAACAAAGCACTGTACTGTGTACACTGACAGAGAACAAAGCACTGTACTGTGTACCCTGACAGTTAATAAAGCACTGTACTGTGTACACTGACAGTCAACAAAGCACTGTACTGTGTACACTGACAGTTAACAAAGCACTGTACTGTGTACCCTGACAGTCAACAAAGCACTGTACTGTGTACACTGACAGTCAACAAGGCACTGTACTGTGTATACTTACATTTAACAAAGCACTGTACTGTGTACACTGACAGATAACAGAGCACTGTACTGTGTACACTGACAGATAACAAAGCACTGTACTGTGTACACTGACAGAGAACAAAGCACTGTACTGTGTACACTGACAGTCAACAAAGCACTGTACTGTGTACACTGACAGTCAACAAAGCACTGTACTGTGTACACTGACAGTCAACAAAGCACTGTACTGTGTACACTGACAGTCAACAAATCACTGTACTGTGTACACTGACAGTTAACAAAGCACTGTACTGTGTACACTGACAGTTAACAAAGCACTGTACTGTGTACACTGACAGTCAACAAGGCACTGTACTGTGTACACTGACAGTCAACAAAGCACTGTACTGTGTACACTGACAGTTAACAAAGCACTGTACTGTGTACACTGACAGTTAACAAAGCACTGTACTGTGTACACTGACAGTTAACAAAGCACTGTACTGTGTACACTGACAGTCAACAAAGCACTGTACTGTGTACACTGACAGTTAACAAAGCACTGTACTGTGTACACTGACAGTCAACAAGGCACTGTACTATGTACACTGACAGTTAACAAAGCACTGTACTGTTTACACTGACAGTCAACAAGGCACTGTACTGTGTACACTGACAGTCAACAAGGCACTGTACTGTGTACACTGACAGAGAACAAAGCACTGTACTGTGTACACTGACAGTTAACAAAGCACTGTACTGTGTACACTGACAGTTAACAAAGCACTGTACTGTGTACACTGACAGTTAACAAAGCACTGTACTGTGTACACTGACAGTTAACAAAGCACTGTACTGCGTACACTGACAGTCAACAAGGCACTGTACTGTGTACACTGACAGTTAACAAAGCACTGTACTGTGTACACTGACAGTTAATAAAGCACTGTACTGTGTATACTGACAGTCAACAAAGCACTGTACTGTGTACACTGACAGAGAACAAAGCACTGTACTGTGTACCCTGACAGTTAATAAAGCACTGTACTGTGTACACTGACAGTCAACAAAGCACTGTGCTGTGTACACTGACAGTTAACAAAGCACTGTACTGTGTACACTGACAGTTAACAAAGCACTGTACTGTGTACACTGACAGTTAACAAAGCACTGTACTGTGTAGACTTACAGTTAACAAAGCACTGTACTTGTCACGTTCCTGACCGGTTTTCTGTTATTTTGTATGTGTTTGACGGTCAGGGCGTGAGTTTGGGTGGGTAGTCTATGTTATGTGTTTCTATGTTGGTTATAGGGTGACCTGATATGGCTCTCAATTAGAGGCAGGTGGTTTTCATTTCCTCTAATTGAGAGCCATATTAAGGTAGGTGTTTTCACATTGATTGTTGTGGGTGGTTGTCTCCTGTGTCAGTGTCTGTGTATGTTACGCCACACGGGACTGTTTTCGGTTTTGTTTGTTCGTTCGTTTTATGTAGTCATTTTTCCTGTTCATGCGTTCTTCGTGTTTCATGTAAGTTCGTCGTCCAGGTCTGTCTACATCGTTTTATTGTTTTGTAATTATTCAAGTGTTCGTCGTGTTTTCTGTTTTGTTTATTAAATATCATGTCTTATCACAACGCTGCGTCTTGGTTCAATCCATGCTCCTCCTCTTCGGATGAAGAGGAAGAGGAAAGCCGTTACAGAACCACCCACCGAACCAGAACCAAGCAGCGTGAGTTCGAGCAGTGGCCTAGGAAACAGGAATCCTGGACATGGGAAGAAGTATTGGAGGGAAAAGGACACTGGGCTCATATTGGGGAATATCGCCGCGCTCGTGAGGAGATGGAAGCAGCGAGAGCCCAGGAGCGGTGGTATGAGGAGGCAGCAAGGAGACGTGGCTGGAAGCCGGAGAATCAAGCTCAAGACCGGAGTTATGAAGGTACGCGGCTAGCACGGAAGCCCGTGAAGAAACCCCAAAAATTTCTTGGGGGGGGGGGGGCTAAGAGGTAGTGGGCCAAGGGCAGGTAGGAGACCTGCGCCCACTTCTCAGGCTAACCGTGGAGAGCGGGAGTACGGGCAGACACCGTGTTACGCAGTAGAGCGCACGGTGTCTCCTGTACGTGTGCATAGCCCGGTGCGGGTTATTCCACCTCCCCGCACTGGTAGGGCTAGATTGGGCATTGAGCCAGGTGCCATGAAGCCGGCTCAACGCGTCAGGCCTAATGTACGTCTCCTCGGGCCGGCTTACATGGCACCAGCCTTACGCATGGTGTCCCCGGTTATTCTACATAGCCCGGTGCGGGTTATTCCACCTCCCCGCACTGGTAGGGCTAGATTGGGCATTGAGCCAGGTGCCATGAAGCCGGCTCAACGCGTCATCTGAGCCATCCGTCTCCCCAGCGCCATCTGAGCCATCCGTCTCCCCAGCGCCATCTGAGCCATCCGTCTCCCCAGCGCCATCTGAGCCATCCGTCTCCCCAGCGCCATCTGAGCCATCCGTCTCCCCAGCGCCATCTGAGCCATCCGTCTCCCCAGCGCCATCTGAGCCATCCGTCTCCCCAGCGCCATCTGAGCCATCCGTCTCCCCAGCGCCATCTGAGCCATCCGTCTCCCCAGCGCCATCTGAGCCATCCGTCTCCCCAGCGCTATCTGAGCCATCCGTCTGCCCAGTGCCGTCTGAGCCATCCGTCTGTCCCGAGCCATTAGAGCCGCCCGCCTGTCCCGAGCCGTCAGAGCCGTTAGTCAGTCAGGAGCCGCTAGAGCCATTCGTCAGTCAGGATCTGCCAGAGCCGCCAACCAGACAGGATCTGCCAGAGCCGCCAATCAGACAGGATCTGCCAGAGCCGCCAATCAGACAGGATCTGCCAGAGCCGCCAACCAGACAGGATCTGCCAGAGCTGTCAACCAGACAGGATCTGCCAGAGCCGCCAACCAGACAGGATCTGCCAGAGCCGCCAACCAGCCATGAGCGTCCAGAGCCGCCAGCCAGCCATGAGCGTCCAGAGCCGTCAGCCAGCCATGAGCGTCCAGAGCCGTCAGCCAGCCATGAGCGTCCAGAGCCGTCAGCCAGCCATGAGCGTCCAGAGCCGACAGCCAGCCATGAGCGTCCAGAGCCGTCAGCCAGCCATGAGCGTCCAGAGCCGTCAGCCAGCCATGAGCGTCCAGAGCCGTCAGCCAGCCATGAGCGTCCAGAGCCGTCAGCCAGCCATGAGCGTCCAGAGCCGTCAGCCAGCCATGAGCGTCCAGAGCCGTCAGCCAGCCATGAGCGTCCAGAGCCGTCAGCCAGCCATGAGCGTCCAGAGCCGTCAGCCAGCCATGAGCGTCCAGAACCGTCAGCCAGTCATGAGCTGCCCCTCAGCCCAGAGCGGTCATTTATCCAGAACTGCCCCTCAGTCCAGAGCTGTCTCTCTGTCCGGAGCTGCCCTTCAGTCCGGAGTTGCCCCTCTATCCTGAGCTACCTCTCTATCCTGACCTACCTCTCTGTCCTGAGCTATATCTCTGTCCTGAGCTACCTTATCCCGGGGCTGCCCCTTGTCCCGGTGCTGCCCCTTATCTTAAAGTTACCAGTTAAATTAAGTGGGTGTAAGATGAGGGTGGTCATTCTAAGGGGGAGACGTAAGCTGGGATTGACTATGGTGGGGTGGGGACCTCGCCCAGAGCCTGAGCCACCACCGTGGTCAGACGCCCACCCAGACCCTCCCCTAGACTTTTGGTGGTGCGTTCGGAGTACGCACCTTGAGGGGGGGGTTATGTCACGTTCCTGACCGGTTTTCTGTTATTTTGTATGTGTTTGACGGTCAGGGCGTGAGTTTGGGTGGGTAGTCTATGTTATGTGTTTCTATGTTGGTTATAGGGTGACCTGATATGGCTCTCAATTAGAGGCAGGTGGTTTTCATTTCCTCTAATTGAGAGCCATATTAAGGTAGGTGTTTTCACATTGATTGTTGTGGGTGGTTGTCTCCTGTGTCAGTGCCTGTGTATGTTACGCCACACGGGACTGTTTTCGGTTTTGTTTGTTCGTTCGTTTTATGTAGTCATTTTTCCTGTTCATGCGTTCTTCGTGTTTCATGTAAGTTCGTCGTCCAGGTCTGTCTACATCATTTTATTGTTTTGTAATTATTCAAGTGTTCGTCGTGTTTTCTGTTTTGTTTATTAAATATCATGTCTTATCACAACGCTGCGTCTTGGTTCAATCCATGCTCCTCCTCTTCGGATGAAGAGGAAGAGGAAAGCCGTTACAGTACTGTGTACACTGACAGTTAACAAAGCACTGTACTGTGTACACTGACAGTCAACAAGGCACTGTACTATGTACACTGACAGTCAACAAAGCACTGTACTGTGTACACTGACAGTCAACAAAGCACTGTACTCTTTACACTGACAGTCAACAAGGCACTGTACTGTGTACACTGACAGTTAACAAAGCACTGTACTGTGTACACTGACAGTCAACAAAGCACTGTACTGTGTACACTGACAGAGAACAAAGCACTGTACTGTGTACACTGACAGTCAACAAAGCACTGTACTGTGTACACTGACAGTCAACAAAGCACTGTACTGTGTACACTGACAGTCAACAAAGCACTGTACTGTGTACACTGACAGTCAACAAAGCACTGTACTGTGTACACTGACAGTTAACAAAGCACTGTACTGTGTACACTGACAGTTAACAAAGGACTGTACTGTGTACACTGACAGTTAACAGGGCACTGTACTGTGTACACTGACAGTCAACAAAGCACTGTACTGTGTACACTGATAGAGAACAAAGCACTGTACTGTGTACCCTGACAGTTAATAAAGCACTGTACTGTGTACACTGACAGTCAACAAAGCACTGTACTGTGTACACTGACAGTTAACAAAGCACTGTACTGTTTACACTGACAGTCAACAAGGCACTGTACTGTGTACACTGACAGTTAACAAAGCACTGTACTTTGTACACTGACAGTTAACAAAGCACTGTACTGTGTACACTGACAGTCAACAAAGCACTGTACTGTGTACACTGACAGAGAACAAAGCACTGTACTGTGTGCCCTGACAGTCAACAAAGCACTGTACTGTGTACACTGACAGTTAACAAAGCACTGTACTGTGTACACTGACAGTTAACAAAGGACTGTACTGTGTACACTGACAGTTAACAGGGCACTGTACTGTGTACACTGACAGTCAACAAAGCACTGTACTGTGTACACTGACAGAGAACAAAGCACTGTACTGTGTACCCTGACAGTTAATAAAGCACTGTACTGTGTACACTGACAGTCAACAAAGCACTGTACTGTGTACACTGACAGTTAACAAAGCACTGTACTATGTACCCTGACAGTCAACAAAGCACTGTACTGTGTACACTGACAGTCAACAAGGTACTGTACTGTGTACACTTACATTTAACAAAGCACTGTACTGTGTACACTGACAGATAACAGAGCACTGTACTGTGTACACTGACAGATAACAAAGCACTGTACTGTGTACACTGACAGAGAACAAAGCACTGTACTGTGTACACTGACAGTTAACAAAGCACTGTACTGTGTACACTGACAGTCAACAAAGCACTGTACTGTGTACACTGACAGTTAACAAAGCACTGTACTGTGTACACTGACAGTCAACAAGGCACTGTACTATGTACACTGACAGTCAACAAAGCACTGTACTGTGTACACTGACAGTTAACAAAGCACTGTACTGTTTACACTGACAGTCAACAAGGCACTGTACTGTGTACACTGACAGAGAACAAAGCACTGTACTGTGTACACTGACAGTCAACAAAGCACTGTACTGTGTACACTGACAGTTAACAAAGCACTGTACTGTGTACACTGACAGTTAACAAAGCACTGTACTGTGTACACTGACAGTCAACAAGGCACTGTACGGTGTACACTGACAGTCAACAAAGCACTGTACTATGTACACTGACAGTTAACAAATCACTGTACTGTGTACACTGACAGTTAACAAAGCACTGTACTGTGTACACTGACAGTCAACAAAGCACTGTACTGTGTACACTGACAGTTAACAAAGCACTGTACTGTGTACACTGACAGTCAACAAGGCACTGTACTATGTACACTGACAGTCAACAAAGCACTGTACTGTGTACACTGACAGTTAACAAAGCACTGTACTGTTTACACTGACAGTCAACAAGGCACTGTACTGTGTACACTGACAGAGAACAAAGCACTGTACTGTGTACACTGACAGTCAACAAAGCACTGTACTGTGTACACTGACAGAGAACAAAGCACTGTACTGTGTACACTGACAGAGAACAAAGCACTGTACTGTGTACACTGACAGTTAACAAAGTTTGGGGTTAAGTTACAGTCATTAAGGCAACAATACCTACTGATCTTCAGGCTATGTTAAAGTCATCGATTTTACACTGTTTAGGATTTTCTTTAATATTTTAAAAACTATATATTTCCTCCGGCTATAAAACAGTTCAGGCATGTAAATCGGCTTTTGGGTGAAGTTCTGCATATTGCATAGATAGAAAACTATATCTACAGTGTGTACACAGAATATATGTATGCATTGGCCATTCGTTCCATAATTAACAACAATGCAATCATTGGACTGTCAAAGCTCTAGCATAAATCTATTGTTAACTGTTCATTCATTCACTCAATGACGTATAGTTGGTAGAGCATGGGTCTTCCCACGGGGGACAAGTAAGAAAATGAAGGCACTCACTACTGTAAGCTGCTCTGCATAACAGCGTCTGCTAAATGACTCACAACTGTAAGCTGCTCTGCATAACAACGTCTGCTAAACGATTCACAACTGTAAGCTGCTCTGCATAACAGCGTCTGCTAAATGACTCAGATCTAAATGTATAGAAATGTTATACTTGTGTCCATAGAGATTACTCTTTAAGAACATCTCTTGCATGTATTTTTCACAGTTTCCCGATGATCTAAGCAACTAGCCATATAATGACATCAGTTCTGATAGGAGTCTCTCTCTCGTTATCTCTCTCTCTCTCTCTCTCTTTCTCGTTGTCACGGCCGTCAAATGAAGAGGACCAAAGCGCAGCGTGGTGAGCGTACATATTCCTTTTTATTAGGATGACGCCGACAAAAACAATAAACAATACAAAAACGACCGTGAAGCTCAAAGGCTATAGTGCCACAAAAAAAGACAACCTCCCACACAGAAAGGAGGGAAAAGGGCTACCTAAGTATGGTTCCCAATCAGAGACAATGATAGACAGCTGTCCCTGATTGAGAACCATACCTGGCCAAAACAAAGAAATACAAAAACATAGAAAGTAGAACATAGAATGCCCACCCAAATCACACCCTGACCAAACCCAAAATAGAAACATAAAAAGCTCTCTAAGGTCAGGGCGTGACACTCGTTCTCGCTTTCTCGTTCTCTCTCACTCTTGCTATCTCTCTCTCTCTTTCTCAATTCAATTAAATTAAATTCAAGGGGCTTTATTGGCATGGGAAACACATGTTAACATTGCCAAAGCAAGTGAAGTAGATAATATACAAAAGTGAAATAAACAATAAAAATGAACAGTAACCATACACTCACAGAAGTTCCAAAAGAATAAAGACATTTCAAATGTCATATTATGTACATATGCAGTGTTGTAACGATTTGCAAATAGTTAAAGTACAAAAGGGAAAATAAATAAACATAAATATGGGTTGTATTTACAATGGTGTTTGTTCTTCATTGGTTGACCTTTTCTTGTGGGAACAGGTCACAAATCTTGCTGCTGTGATGGCACACTGTGGTATTTCACCCAGTAGATATGGGACTTTATCAAAATCGGTTTTGTTTTCGAATTCTTTGTGGATCTGTGTAATCTGAGGGAAATATGTGTCTCTAATATGGTCACATAGCCTGTCTTCTCTTGAGAGAAATTGCTATGGTGGCCTTTATCAATAGCAAGGCTATGCTCACTGAGTCTGTACATAGTCAAAGCTTTCATTAAGTTTGGGTCAGTCACAGTGGTTGGATCTAATTGTGTTGCTGTCCTGGTGCTCTGTGGGGTCTGTTTGTGTTTTTAAACAGAGCCCCAAGACCAGCTTGCTTAGGGGACTCTTCTCCAGGTTCATCTCTCTGTAGGTCATGGCTTTGTTATGAAATGTTTGGGAATCGCTTCCCTTTAGGTGGTTATAGAATTTTGCGGCACTTTTCTGGATTTCGATAATTAGCGGGTATCGGCCTAATTCGGCTCTGCATGCATTATTTGGTGTTTTACCTTGTACATTGAGGATAAATATCGCAGAATTCTGCATCCAGAGTCTTAATTTGGTCTTTGTCCCATTTTGTGAATTCTTGGTTGGTGAGCGGACTCCAGACCGCACAACCATGAAGGGCAATGGGTTCCAAAACTGATTCAAGTATTTTTAGCCAGATCCTAATTGGTATGTTGAAATTGATGTTCCTTTTGATGGTATAGAAGGCCCTTCTTGCCTTGTCCCTCAGATCGTTCACAGCTTTGTGGAAGTTACCTGTGGCGCTGATGTTTAGGCCGAGGTATGTTTTTTGTGTGCTCTAGGGCAACGGTGTCTCGATGTAATTTGTATTTGTGGTCCTGGAAACTGAACCTTTTTTGGAACACCATTATTCTGGTTTTACTGAGATTTACTGTCAGGGCCCAGGTCTGGCAGAATCTGTGCAGAAGATCTAGGTGCTGCTGTGGGCTCTCCTTGGTTAACCTGTTTGGCGTGCAAGCCCGACGTCGGTACACTTATGACAACAGCCAGCTCAAAGTGCAGGGCGCGAAATTCAAAAGATATTTTTTTTAAATATTTAACTTTCACACATTAACAAGTCCAATACAGCATATGAAAGGTACACATCTTGTGAATCAAGCCAACATGTCCGATTTTTAAAATGTTTTACAGGGAAGACAAAATATGTAAATCTATTAGCTAACCACGTTAGCAAAAGACACCACTTTTCTAACTCCATCAGTTTCTTACTCCATCACTAGCTATCACAAATTCGACCAAATAAAGAAATAAATAGCCACTAACCAAGAAAAAACTTCATCAGATGACAGTCTGATAACATATTTATGTATAGCATATGTTTTGTTAGAAAAATTTGCATATTTCAGGTATAAATCATAGTTCACATTTCAGCTACAATCAGAAATTGCACCGAAAGCAGCCATAATATTTACAGACACCAACGTCAAATACCTAATTACTCATCATAAAACATTTCAGAAAAATACATAGTGTGCAGCAATTGAAAGACAGGCATCTTGTGATTCCAGCCAATATTTCCGATTTATTAAATGTTTTACAGCGAAAACAAAATGTAGCGCTATATTAGCATAGCCACAATAGCCAGAAACACTTGGGCGCCGACGGCCAGTTCACATGCACGACAGATATTAGAAATAGCATTATAAAATGTTTCTTACTTTTGGTGATCTTTCGTCAGAATGTTGGACAAGGTGTTCTTTGTCCAGAAAAGTCGTTGTTTTGAACTGGAACGGCAAATTCCCCTCTTCATTTAGCATGGGCACTTGCCAAGTGCTACATATATCTCCAACGTAATCAAAGTCAGAGAACGGATCACGGCAAAACTCCCGAAAAAATTTCAATAATCTGATTAAACTATATTGAAAAAACATACTTTACGATGATATGGACACATGTATCAAAAAAAATCTAAGACGGAGAAGTTATTCGTTCATAACAACAGCTAAAAAGAAGCCAAATCCATGTCCCCTTTGCGCGCTCCAGAAACCGGAAGTGGACGGTCACGTCAAAGAAAGAGCTTTTATTCCACCTTAGACCAAGATAAACACACATTTTTTTCTCTCACCACCTCTTTACCAACCAGGGGAAGGTGTATGAAATGTGCGTAGGCTCTTACGTCTTATGCCCATGTATAGCCAAGAAGTTGAACAGAGCATCGATTTCTGACATTTCACTTCCTGGTCAGGAAAAGTGCTGCAGAAGGAGTTCTGTTTCACTCAGAGAAATAATTCCAACGGTTTTAGAAACTAGAGAGTGTTTTCTATCCAATAATAATAATAATATGCATATTGTACGAGCAAGAATTGAGTACGAGGCCGTTTGAAATGGGCACGATTTAACTGGCTACTCAATACTTTCCCTTGCAGCCATAAGAGGTTTTAAAGAGTTTAAGTGTTGCCAATTGGAATTTGTTATCTGTATATTTTCAACACCACAGGGCTTTTGGGGTTGGGGGGGGGGGGTTTATTTTGTCCTTTAGTTCATTTAAGGTAATGGGATAATTGTCACATACAGTTGATGTCGGAAGTTTGCAAACACCTTAGCCAAATACATTTAAACTTTTCAGAATTCATGACATTTAATCCCAGTAAATATTCCCTGTTTTAGGATCACCACTTTATTTTAAGAATGTGAAATGTCAGAATAATAGTAGAGAGAATGATTTATTTCAGCTTTTAGTTCATTCATCACATTCCCAGTGGGTCAGAAGTTTACATACACTCAGTTAGTATTTGGTAGCATTGCCTTTACATTGTTTAACTTGGGTCAAACGTTTCGGGTAGCCTTCCACAAGCTTCCCACAATAAGTTTGGTGAATTTTGGCCCATTCCTCCTGACAGAGCTGGTGTAACTGAGTCAGGTTTGTAGGCCTCCTTGCTCGCACACGCTTTTTTAGTTCTGCCCACACATTTTCTATAGGATTGAGGTGAGTGCTTTGTGATGACCACTCCAATACCTTGAATTTGTTGTCCTTAAGCCATTTTGCCACAACTTTGGAAGTATGCTTGGGGTCATTGTCCATTTGGAAGACCCATTTGAGACCAAGCTTTAACTTCCTGACTGATGTCTTGAGATGTAGCATCAATATATCCACATAATTTTCCTTCCTAATGAAGCCATCTATTTTGTGAAGTGCACCAGTCCCTCCTGCAGCAAAGCACCCCCACAATATGATACTGCCATCCCCATGCTTCACGGTTGGGATGGTGTTCTTCGGGTTGCAAGCCTCCCTTTTTTTCCTCCAAACATAACGATCGTCATTATGGCCAAACAGTTCTATTTTTGTTTCATCAGACCAGAGAACATTTCTCCAAAAAGTACGATCTTTGTCCCCATTTGCAGTTGCAAACCGTAGTCTGGCTTTTTTATGGCGGTTTTGGAGCAGTGGCTTCTTCCTTGCTGAACAGCCTTTCAGGTTATGGCTATATAGGACTCGTTTTACTGTGGATATAGATACTTTTGTGCCTGGTTCCTCCAGCATCTTCACAAGGTCCTTTGCTGTTGTTCTGGGATTGATTTGCACTTTTCGCGCCAAAGTACATTCGTCTCTAGGAGACAGAACGCGTCTCCTTCCCGAGAGGTATGACGGCTGCGTGGTCCCATGGTGTTTATACTTGCGTACTATTGTTTGTACAGATGAACGTGGAAATTTGAACGCGTTTGGAAATTGCTCCCAAGGATGAATCAACATGTGGAGGTCTAAAAAAGTCATTCTGAGATCTTGGCTGATTTATTTTGATTTTCCCATGATGTCAAGTAAAGAGGCACTGAGTTTGAAGGTAGGCCTTGAAATACATCCACAGGTACACCTCCAATTTACTCAAATGATGTAAATTAGCCTATCAGAAGCTTCTAAAGCCATGACATAATTTTCTGGAATTTTCCAAGCTGTTTAAAGGTACAGTCAATTTAGTTTATGTAAACTTCTGACCCGCTGGAATTGTGATACAGTGAAATAGTCTGTCTGTAAACAATTGTTGGAAAAATTACTTGTGTCATGCACAAAGTAGATGTCCTAACCAACTTGCCAAAACTATAGTTTGTTAACAAGAAATTTCTGGATTGGTTGAAAAACGAGTTTTAATGACTCCAACCTAAGTGCATGTAAACTTCCGACTTAAATTGTATACTCCCTCTCCGGCCTCTAGGTCATCAGGCTGCTGATTATCCCGCACACCTGTCACCATCGTCAAGCCACTAGCACCTCATGACACTCACCTGGACTCCATCACCTCCTTGATTAACTTCCCTATATCTGTCACTCCCCTTGGTTCTTTCCTCAGGTGTTATTGACTCTTTTTCATGTCAGTGCGTTGTTTGTGTTTCTTGTTCATCGTTTTGTTTATTTATTAAAACACTCACTCCCTGTACTTGCTTCCTGACTCTCAGTGCACTGGTTACAATAATCCAGTGGGTTCTGGTAGTCTTTAATAGTTAATTCTAAGACTTGTATTTGATCATGTACATGTTTTTGCTGTTCGTTCTTTGTTATAGAACCAACAAGTTTGGAGTAGTGGTTTACCCATACGTCTCCATTTTGGATAGACCATTCTTTGTGTTGTTGTTTGTTTACTGTTTTCCAGTTTTTCCAGAATTGGTTAGAGTCTATGGATTCTTCAATTACGTTGAGCTGATTTCTGACATGCTGTTCCTTCTTTTTCCGTAGTGTATTTCTGTTTTGTTTTAGTTATTCACCATAGTGAAGGCGTAGACTTAGGTTTTCTGGGTCTCTATGTTTTTGGTTTGACAGATTTCTCAATTTCTGGGTCTTTATGTTTTTGGTTTGACAGGTTTCTCAATTTCTTTCTAAGGTTTTTGCGTTTTTCATCAAACCATTTGTCATTGTTGTTCATTTTCTTCAATTTTCTGTTTTATTTTTTTTATTTGACAGGGAAGCTGAGAGGTCAAATATACTGTTTAGATTTTCTACTGCCAAGTTTACGACTTCGCTATTATAGTGGAACGTTTTGACCAGGAAATTGTCTAAAGGGGATTGAATTTGTTGTTGCCTAATTGTTTTTTGGTAGGTTTCCACACTACAGTCCTTCCATCTATAGTATTTCTTAATATTATTCAGTTCCTTTGGCTTTGATGCCTCATGATTGAGTATTACTCTGTTCAAGTAGACTGTAATTTTGCTGTGGTCTGATAGGGGTGTCAGTGGGCTGACTGTGAACGCTCTGAGAGACTCTGGGTTGAGGTCAGTGATAAAGTAGTCTACAGTACTACTGCCAAGAGATGAGCTATAGGTGTACCTACCATAGGAGTCCACCTTGAAGCCTACCATTGACTATGTACATACCCAGCGTGCGACCGAGCTGCAGGAGTTGTGACCCATTTTTGTTGGTTATGTTGTCATAGTTGTGCCTAGGGGGGCATATGGGGGAGGGAATGCTGTCACTTCCAGGTTGGTGTTTGTCCCCCTGTGTGCTGAGGGTGTCAGGTTCTTGTCCGGTTCTGGTATTTAAATCACCACAGACTAGTACATGTCCCTGGGCCTGGAAATGATTGATTTCCCCCTCCAGGATGGAGAAGCTGTCTTCATTAACCCCCCTGTTGTGTTTGTTTCATGTTAATTAATTCTGTGTTCCCAGTCCAGAATGAACTCACCATTTTAGCGGATAATAAATCCATAATAATACATATATTATCACCTAATGTTGTGTTAGATCTTTTTATCAACTTAAGTTCTTGTGAACATTACAAGTTTTGAACTTCTATTTCCTATTTATGGCCTACAGGCCTCATTGACCTGAGCTCATACAACTCGTTTTTGAGTTAAAAAAGCATAATGTATGGATTATTTTGACTATTTCAAATACTCAGATGAAACATATTGTGCTATTTATCACAGACTACTTTGTGTCAAAGTTTAACAAGGACTCTCTCCTCCTCACCAGTGTCATGATCAAAGATATGATCAAGAACCTCACATACAGTATATCGTTTGGTCATTGTGCCGCCACAGAATGAATTGTGAGCAAGGCCTCAAAAAAGCTTTATATACCAGAGCTGCGAGAATAGTTCTATATATTATTGAAACAATGTTGCGATTGTTTGTGAGAATGCCAACAGGTGTGGTTCCCCTGGGGGAAATATTCTACTGGGGAAAGGTTCCCGTGGGGGAAAGATTCTACTGGGGAAATGTTCCCCTGGGGGAAAGATTCTACTGGGGAAAGGTTCCCCTGGGGGAAAGATTCTACTGGGGAAAGGTTCCCCTGGGGGAAAGATTCTACTGGGGAAAGATTCCCCTGGAGGAAATATTCTACTGGGGAAAGGTTCCCCTGGAGGAAAGATTCTACTGGGGAAAGGTTCCCCTGGGGGAAAGATTCTACTGGGGAAAGATTCCCCTGGAGGAAATATTATACTGGGGGAAAGGTTCCCGTGGGGGAAAGATTCTACTGGGGAAAGGTTCCCGTGGGGGAAAGATTCTACTGGGGAAAGGTTCCCGTGGGGGAAAGATTATATTGGGGAAAGGTTCCCGTGGGGGAAAGATTCTACTGGGGAAAGGTTCCCTTGGGGGAAAGATTCTATTGGGGAAAGGTTCCTGTGGGGGAAAGATTCTATTGGGGAAAGGTTCCTGTGGGGGAAAGATTCTATTGGGGAAAGGTTCCTGTGGGGGAAAGATTCTATTGGGGAAAGGTTCCTGTGGGGGAAAGATTCTACTGGGGAAAGGTTCCCCTGGGGGAAAGATTCTACTGGGGAAAGGTTCCCCTGGGGGAAATATTCTACTGGGGAAAGGTTCCCATGGGGGAAAGATTCTACTGGGGAAAGGTTCCCCTGGGGGAAAGATTCTACTGGGGAAAGGTTCCCCTGGGGGAAAGATTCTACTGGGGAAAGGTTCCCCTGGGGGAAATATTCTACTGGGGAAAGGTTCCCGTGGGGGAAAGATTCTACTGGGGAAAGGTTCCCGTGGGGCTTGCCATGGAAGCCAAGAAAGGGAGTGAGGTGTGTGTGTTTGTGTGTGTGTGTGCTCAAACACACATGCATGTGGGGGTCTGGGAGAGGAAGTGTGTCCATCTGATGAATGGTCATGTGGCTGAACTCAGTTTTATACACTAATTGTAGTCTCACCCATTAATTTCTAGTGACCGGTCATTTTTGACCGGGAACACCACAGGTGTACAAAAGTTATATAAAACACCCAAAACGTAATGAAAATCATCCAAATGTATTTTGTGTGTTCAGATGCCCTGTGTGGACAAAGTCATGGAACGTTATGACAATCAGATTAAATAGAACTCCATTCTTCAGAGAGAACTTGTAAATCCAATTTGACCGGAACACAGCAGGAGAGTTAAAGTATGGGGATTCTAGTGGAGGGATATAGGTAGCACACAGGAGGACATTTTAAGATCATTTCCTTTTGAGTTTCTAGCCAAATGTAAAATGTTCCTGTTTTAATTAATTTAATAAAGTGAGTTAGGTCTGCTCTATCTCCTCTATACCATGTTTCTTGTAGGATAACAATGTCTGTGTTTCTGATTTCTTTGATGAAGTCCAGGTTCCTGCTCTTTAGGCCAAAGACAGATGACCTCAGGCCTTGGATGTTCCAGGATGAGATAGTGAAGGCTTCGTGTTCCATAAAGTGTCCAATGTTGTTAGTCGTGTGGTTTGGCTTCAAGCCAGTAAGTGTGATCAGAACCTGCTGAGCATCTGGTACATGCCATTGGCTTTGGCTAGGGCAAGAGGGGGGTTGGGCCTGTTTGCCCGGGTCACGGTCTGGGCGTATGTGTGACTTCCATGTGGAGGCCCTCTTTGCGGGAGTGGGGGGCATGGGATGGGCAGGAGGGGCATAGGTCTAATGTGAGGGGGCCTAAATGGGGTGTGGGGATGGTTGACTTGGGGGGGTGTTGAACGACACTCGCTCTCTCGTTCTCTCTCTCTCGTTCTCTCTCTCGCTCTCTTTCTCATTCACTGTCTCTCATTCTCTCTCTCTCATTCTCTGTCTCTCGTTCTCTCTCTCATTCTCTGTCTCTCGTTCTCTGTCTCTCAGTCTCTCTCTCTCTTGTTCTCTCTCGTTCTCTCTCGTTCTCTCTCTCTCTCTCTCTCGTTCTGTCTCTCTCATTCTCTTTCTCTCTCATTCTCTTTCTCTCTCGTTCTCTGTCTCTCTCGCTCTCTCTCATTCTCTCTCTCTCTCTATCCATTATGCAATGAATAAATACATGTCTTCTATTATCAGCCCACTTGTAGCCCTCCCACATTTATATTTGAAATGAGACACACTTCATTTCCTGGCAATTTGCCCTTCCTCAGCCGTCTCTGTAGTTGATAAGGCAGAACCTATTAAATTGGTGTAAATCGTTGCTCATGGTAGAGTTGCATGGATGCTAAGAACATTTAAATGTTGTATATTATCAATACAGGGATTGAGTTTCACATGGATGTTATGTGGAAAACGTGGTTTGCTATATTCAAAGAGAGAGAGAGAGAGAGCACGTGTGGGTCCCTGCATGTGTCCATGCGACATACATGCCTGCCAGTATGCATGTCTGTGCCTGTCTCTGTGTGTCTGTGGGCTGTGTCTGTGGGCTGTGGATTGTGCTTGTTTCTGTGTGGCTGTGAGCTGTGTCTGTGGGCTGTGGTCCGTGCATGTGGGCTGTGGTTTGTGTGTGTCTGTGGGCTGTGTCTGTGGGCTGTGGATTGTGCTTGTCTCTGTGTGTCTGTGGGCTGTGGTTTGTGCATGTCTCTGTGTGTCTGTGGGCTGTGTCTGTTGGCTGTGGTCCGTGCCTGTGGGCTGTGGTTTGTGCGTGTCTCTGTGTGTCTGTGGGCTGTGGTTTGTGCCTGTCTCTGTGGGCTGTGGTCTGTGCCTTTCTCTGTGTGCCTGTGGGCTGAGGGCTGTGGCTGTGGTCTGTGCCTGTCTCTGTGTGTCTGTGGTCTGTGCCTGTCTCTCTGTGTCTGTGGGCTGTGCCTGTCTCTGTGGGCTGTGTCTGTGGGCTGTGGTCTATGCCTCTCTGTGCTAATATGAGACATTATGTACTCTGTTCTGTGCCTCTGTAAGTCAAAGGTTGGGTAAATGTAATTTCCCGTAGTGTGGAGGGGCCAGTAGGCTGTCAGCTGTACGAGCCCTCTGGGGTCAGACAGAGATCCACTCCATTATTAGCCACTAGGTCATGGTTTCAGGCTGGAGAAGAAAGCCAAGACGCACACAAACATCTCTCTCACTCTCACACTCACACTCACACTCACACTCACACTCACACTCACACTCTCACTCTCACTCTCACTCACTCTCACTCACTCTCACTCACTCTCACTCACTCTCACTCACTCTCACTCACTCTCACTCACTCTCACTCACTCTCACTCTCACTCACTCTCACTCACTCTCACTCACTCTCACTCACTCTCACTCACTCTCACTCACACTCTCACTCACTTGAATCTCACACACACACAGACAGACAGACAGAGAGAACCTGAAGAGTAGGAGTCCTGTGGGACAGACCGAATGAAATTACTTGGCTGGAAGTAGAACAGAAAGTAAAATGAGAGAGAGCACATTGTTTACTGACCTCCAGTGCAGCTCATGTATACAACTGTACTGTTACAGTACAGTTGTTTATATATATATATATGTATAAGAACTCAGCAAGGGGAGGAGAGGATGATATTGTGTGTTTACAGTGTGAATGAAAGAGCCCCGGAGCCATATTGGTGAAAGTACATGGATTTCTGAGAAACAGTCTTCCGTTGTCTCCTTTGACGTCAGTACCATAGCTTGAATCCAAGCCTCTTCAAGCAACAATCATGGAGATGAAATAGGCTACTGGACAATAAAATAGGACAAGGCAGAACATTACACAAAAATGAAAATATTTAAAGGGAAAAAGTCTGGAACATCTAATCAGTTACTTTGAGACCGCTTCCTTTCAACACTACTGACAGCCTCAAGACAAGAAGTAGAGCTGTGAAAATATACTTCAAAAAATAAACCCACATGGCAAGCAGGGTTTTAGAGAAAGTAGATTCACCTACTTTTCTTTCAAACACATCCACATAGGCCTGACAAGTATACACACGAATTGAGAGAGGGAGAGAGAGAGAAACAAAAATATAGAGAGAGAGAGAGAGAGAGAGAGAGAGAGAGAGAGAGAGAGAGAGAGAGAGAGAGAGAGAGAGAGAGAGAGAGAGAGAGAGAGAGAGAGAGAGGGGTCGGGTGGAGAAATCACACATTCTGACAGAAATAATAATATTTCCAAGAATATATATATTTCCAGAATGTTTTTCACATCAATAAAGTACCTTGACTAAAGCAGAATATATTCATGCTCGGTGAGACCTTGCATACTTCTAACCCAGCGAGCCAAAAAGAAAGAGAGAGAAAGAAAAGAAGAGAAATCACATGTCCTTGCTGAAGCGACAACAGTAAACAACCGTAAAAACTGTTTCAAACACTCCCCTAGGCCTCCTACCATCATATTCTTTCTCCCTCCCCACACACACACCGTGATGTGCTGGAGACTGGACCTCTATTTGCTCCGTATAAACACACAGTAACAGAACCAGCAGGTCCAATGTGGCTCTGCTGTGGCTCGGTGGTGCTGAGAGAGCTCAAGGTGGCCCGACCGTGACATGACTCCCACTAAGGAGAGGAGAAAGGGAAAGGAGGGAGAGAGAAAGGTACTGAGAGAGGGAGAGAGAAAGCACGGAAAGAGAAAGAGAGAGGTTGAGAGAGAGCGACGGGAAAGAGAAGAAAGAGAGAGAAAGAGAGAGATAGAGAGAGTGATGGGAAAGAGAAGAAAGAGAGAGAAAGAGAGAGGTAGAGAGAGTGATGGGAAAGAGAAGAAAGAGAGAGAAAGAGAGAGGTAGAGAGAGTGATGGGAAAGAGAAGAAAGAGAAAGAGAGAGGTAGAGAGAGTGATGGGAAAGAGAAGAAAGAGAGAGGTAGAGAGAGTGATGGGAAAGAGAAGAAAGAGAGAGAAAGAGAGAGGTAGAGAGAGTGATGGGAAAGAGAAGAAAGAGAGAGGTAGAGAGAGTGATGGGCAAGAGAAGAGAGACAGAGAGAAAGATAGAGAGAGGCATGAGGAGGTGGAAAGGTATCTGGACCCAGAGGAAGGGAGGCTGACAGAGGAGCCAGCCAGGCAGAACAGACATATTCTCTGCACTGTCACCAAACCACCACTACCTGCCTGATACCTGGCTAAATTAGGAGCAGCTATTTTAATTACTCACAGATCATACAGGTTTGTAGGGGTTAATTCCACTTCAATTCAGCCAGTTCAGGAGATAAATTGAAATTCCTGTTGAAGATTTGAAAAGTAGCTACCATCATTTACTTTCATGATCAAATTGACAATGCCTTCTGTTGTGGTGGCCAATCCTGAGGGAGCTCTTTGGTTTATAGTTCCATTTGACTAAACACTACAAATCCCGACTCATAGGAGTCATTCTTAATATTGAGTAACACTTAGGCGTTCTGGGGACTCCTTTAAGTGTCTCTGTCTCTTTGACATTTACATTATGTGGCGCACATGAATGAGATTTTAGGATTATGCCTGACCCTAACTTTGAATTAAGACCTAAAAGCAAATTTTTTTGTTATGAATTTTTACAATATGTAGACAATTTTGACCCCCCCATCTAGTGGATTTCGCTCAATTCTGCCTCCAGGATGAGATTCATCCCACTAAACATCAACGTGTGCCACAATGCTTGAGAAACGTAATTAATAGAACAATACCCTGTTCCTTTTCCAACAGAATTCTTCCCCAATTGTAGCCCAAGGTACATCAATGTGTTGTTTGTTGCAAGGTACCTAAGTTCCTAAACGAGAGAGAAAATAATGCAATCTGGAGAAGACGCCAATCTGAGTGCTGTTGTCCACAGGGGCCGTGCATATAAACAGGCTAAATGTGCAAACAATGACATTAGCTAAATGAGTAAGTTCTGCAGTTCAAATGAAAACAGGAAATACCTTGTATTCGTCATTTGCGTTGTTCTTTTTGGGTTGTCAAAGGAGCATTTAAAATGAATGATATACCACGGCTGTCAGCCAAACAGCATTCAGGGCTCAAACCACCCAGTTTATAAATGAATGATATACCACGGCTGTCAGCCAAACAGCATTCAGGGCTCAAACCACCCAGTTTATAAATTAATGATATACCACGGCTGTCAGCCAAACAGCATTCAGGGCTCCAACCACCCAGTTTATAAATGAATGATATACCACAAACAAGTAATAGGCTAAGCACGTACACACACACATACACGTTGTCGTCATCGTAAATCGTTCTCCAAACTTTTTTTTGTGATGCACTTGCTCTAGTGAGGGTAAAATGCACCCTCCTACACCTCCTGCTAGTATAGCAGAGATGAGTTGTTGGCATCGCCAAAAAGGAGTAGCTATGTCATAGTCCCATGAAAACATATGCCTGAGGGTATCTTGACAAAAAAATAAAAACTTCAAAGTTGCATCCACGATAGAGCCCACTGGAGCCCTGGCATCAATTTTAGATCATAGAAATCTCAACAAGAAGATATAACAACCGAGAAGCGTCAACATTACCAACACAAC
Organism: Salvelinus namaycush; assembly: GCF_016432855.1. NCBI lineage: Eukaryota > Metazoa > Chordata > Actinopteri > Salmoniformes > Salmonidae > Salvelinus > Salvelinus namaycush. The sequence continues at coordinate 8,380,018 of NC_052310.1, forward strand.
ACATGGACCAATCGTTAAAGCTTCTGCGTGCGTGGACTTGAGTTGCGAGTTGACGCTCAAGTGTTCTTTCAAGGTTTTCAAGGTGCTGGAATGAGTTCCAAAATGTATTGCTTTTCCATGATTGTTTTCAACAGAAATCCCACTTTATGCTGTTATGTCTCCCATCCTAAGTTGGCAGAACCTTCCTATCTCTCGGTGAAGCCCACTTGAGACTACTGAAGATGAGGAAAGTATCCAGCATCTCCTTAAGGACAATGAAACATTTAGTTTGCTCTTCTGGTCACAAACCTTGGTTGGAGAGCAAGACAGCGAAATTATTATTTTTCCTTCTCGCTACAATGTAAAACCTTCTTGTTGTTTTGACAATATTATACAATAAAACTATAAGTAAAGTACCGTATTAATTATTTACAGTAAATTGCCCTAAATTTCAATGCACTCTGGGTGTTAACCGGTGTAAACAGTATATGATACCGTAAATACAGTGCATTCGGAAAATATTCAGACCCCTTGACGTTTTCCGGGAGAGAAGCTGCCCGGTAGCTAATCCATCTTCGGAAGGACTCCTGCAGTGAGGCTGACTACGCGGTTGATTTCCGCATGTTGGCAGTGGAGAGTGCTTGGAACCAGGAAGCGCTGTTCGATATGTTCCTGCACGGCGTCTCGGAGGTGGTCAAGGACAAGCTTGCTGCTCGGGAGTTACCTACGGATCTCGATTCCCTCATTGCGTTGACCATCCGTATCGATGGGTGACTACGGGAACGACGAAGGGAGAGGAAATTTGACTTCGCTCACACGTCCAGGGATTACACCTTGCCTCCGAGTCGTCCCCGACGATCTCGTTGCTGTCACGCCCTGACCGTAGATTGCTTTGTATGTTTCTATTTTTAGTTTGGTCAGGGTGTGATGTGGGTGGGTATTCTATGTTGTTGGTCTAGGTTTTCTATTTCTATGTGTTTGGCCTGGTATGGTTCTCAATCAGAGGCAGCTGTCTATCGTTGTCTCTGATTGATAGCCATACTTAGGTAGCCTGTTTTCCCACTTTTGTTTGTGGGTGGTTATTTTCTGGTTAGTGTTTGTTGCACCTGTCAGAACTGTTCGTTGGTCATTTTGTTGTTTTTTGTTTGTGTATTCATCGTGATTAAAAGTATTATGGATACGTACCACGCTACACTTTGGTCCTCCTCTCCTTCTCCCGACGACTTTTGTTACACAACCACCCACCAACAAAGGACCAAGCAGCGTGGGAAAATGGACTCCTGGACATGGGAGGAAACTTTGGACGGCAAATGACCTTGGGCACAGCCGGGAGAGTATCGCCGTCTGAAAAAGGAGCTGGAGGCAGCTAAAGCGGAGCGGCGGCGCTATGAGGAGTTGGCTCGAGGAGAAGTGCACGAGAGGCAGCCTCAGAATTTTTTTTGGGGGGGGGAACACGGGGTGATTGGCGGACTCAGGTAGGAGACATGAGCCAACTCCCCGTGCTTACCGTGGCGAGAGAGTGACTGGGCAGGCACCGTGTTATGCGGGGAAGCGCACAGTGTCCCCAGTGAGCACGCATAGCCCGGTGCGCTACATCGCAGCTCCTCGAATCGGCCGGGCTAGAGTGGGCATCGAGCCAGGAGGGATGATGCCGGCTCAGCGCATCTGGTCTCCAGTGCGTCACCTCGGCACAGGGTATACTGCACCAGCCCTATGCACGGTGTCCCCGGTTCGCCAGCACAGCCCAGTGCGGCCTGTTCCAACTCCCCGCACTTGCCGGGCTACAGGTGGGATCCAGCCAGGATGAGTGGTGCTAGCTCTGCGCTCGAGACCGCCAGTGCGCCTCCACGGTCCAGTGCATCCGGTGCCTCGGCCAAGGACAAGGCCTCCTGCATGTCTCCCCAGCCTGGTGAGTTCTGTGCATGTGCTAAGCTCTAACCCTCCTGCATGTCTCCCCAGCCTGGTGAGTCCTGTGCCTTCTCCCAGAGCCAGGCCTTCTGTGTGTATCTCCATTCCAGTGATGATCCATGGCACGAAGCCTCCAGTGATGATCCATGGCACGAAGCCTCCAGGAATGATCCATGGTACGAAGCCTCCAGTGATGATCCATGGCACGAAGCCTCCAATGATGATCCATGGTATGAAGCCTCCAGTGATGATCCATGGCACGAAGCCTCCTGTGATGATCCATGGCAAGAAGCTTCCAGTGATGATCCATGGCAAGAAGCTTCCAGTGATGATCCATGGCACGAAGCCTCCTGTGATGATCCATGGCACGAAGCCTCCAGTGATGATCCATGGCACGAAGCCTCCTGTGATGATCCATGGCAAGAAGCCTCCAGTGATGATCCATGGCACGAAGCCTCCTGTGATGATCCATGGCACAAAGCCTCCAGTGATGATCCATGGCACGAAGCCTCCAGTGATGATCCATGGCACGAAGCCTCCAGTGTTGATCCATGGCACGAAGCCTCCTGTGATGATCCATGGCAAGAAGCCTCCAGTGATGATCCATGGCACGAAGCCTCCAGTGATGATCCATGGCATGAAGCCTCCAGTGATGATCCATGGCACGAAGCCTCCAGTGATGATCCATGGCTCGAAACCTCCAGTGATGATCCATGGCACGAAGCCTCCAGTGATGATCCATGGCACGAAGCCTCCAGTGATGATCCATGGCACGAAGCCTCCTGTGAGGATCCACGGCACGAAGCCTCCAGTGAGGATCAATGGCAGTCAGGAGCTTCGTGAGGATCAGTCAGGAGCAGCCAGAGTCTCCCTCCTGTCCGGAGCAGCCAGAGTCTCCCTCCTGTCTGGGGCCCGCTGCGAGGGTCCCCGGTCCGGGGTCGGCGGTAAGGGTCCCCGCTCCAGAGGTGCCACCTAAGTGGGCCAAGACTAAGGTGGAGCGGGGTCCACGTCCCGCACCAGAGCCGCCACCGCGGTGAAATGCCAACCCAGACCCTCCCCTATTGGTTCAGGTTTTGCGGCCGGAGTCCGCACCTTTGGGGGGGGGTACTGTCACGCCCTGACCGTAGATTGCTTTGTATGTTTCTATTTTTAGTTTGGTCAGGGTATGATGTGGGTGGGTATTCTATGTTGTAGGTCTAGGTTTTCTATTTCTATGCATTTGGCCTGGTATGGTTCTCAATCAGAGGCAGCTGTCTATCGTTGTCTCTGATTGATAGCCATACTTAGGTAGCCTGTTTTCCCACTTTTGTTTGTGGGTGGTTATTTTCTGGTTAGTGTTTGTTGCACCTGTCAGAACTGTTCGTTGGTCGTTTTGTTGTTTTTTGTTCATGTATTCATCGTGATTAAAAGTATTATGGATACGTACCACGCTGCACTTTGGTCCTCCTCTCCTTCTCCCGACGACTTTCGTTACAGTTGCAGAGAGAACCCGAGGCCTCCCGACTTGCCACGAGAGTTGCCGGAATCGGCTGAGTCGCCGCTTCCCAAGCTTATGCAACTAGGTAGAGCTGGGCTATCGCCAGAGGAACAGGAATACAGGATAAACAGAAAGAATTGTCTGTATTGAGGGACTCTCGGTCATTTTGTGTCCTCTTGTCCTTTAAAACTTCTTCTGGCTGCAAGCCCGAGGCCGGCCACAATATGACAACAGCCACTTCAAGTGCAGGGCGCGAAATTCAAAATATATTTTTTAGAAATATTTAACTTTCACACATTAACAAGTCCAATACAGCATATGAAAGATAAACATCTTGTGAATCCAGCCAACATGTCCGATTTTTAAAATGTTTTACAGCGAAAACACCACATATATTTATGTTAGCTCACCACCAAATACAAAAAAGGACAGACATTTTTCACAGCACAGGTAGCATGCACAAAGCCAACCTAACTAACCAAGAACCAACCAAACTAACCAAGAAACAACTTCATCAGATGACAGTCTTATAACATGTTATTCAATAAATCTATGTTTTGTTCGAAAAATTTGCATATTTGAGCTATAAATCAGTTTTACATTGCAGCTACCATCACAGCTACCGTCAGAAATGGCACCGAAGCAGCCAGAGTAATTACAGACACCAACGTCAAATACCTAAATACTCATCATAAAACATTTCTGAAAAATACATGGTGTACAGCAAATGAAAGACAGGCATCTTGTGATTCCAGCCAATATTTCCGATTTCTTAAGTGTTTTACAGCGAAAACACAATATAGCATTATATTAGCTTACCACAATAGCCAGAAACACAAGCCATTTACCAGCAGCAAATGTTAGCGATCGTAACAAACCAGCAAAAGATATATAATTTTTGACTAACCTTGATAAGCTTCATCAAATGTCAGTCCTATAACATCAGGTTATACATACACTTATGTTTTGTTCGAAAATGTGCATATTTAGAGCTGAAATCAGTGGTTATACATTGTGCTAACGTAGCATCTTTTTCCCACAACGTCCGGATATTTTTCTGACACTTTTTCTGACACACATATTCTGACCAAATAACTATTCATAAACATAACTAAAAAATACATGTTGTATAGGAAATGATAGATACACTAGTTCTTAATGCAATCGCCGTAACTTCATTACGATATGCAGTTTACGTTATGGCGAGAGCGTGCCCAAAACCTGGCCGCAAACTACTAGTTCACATGTACGACAGATATATGAAATAACATCATATAATGGTTCCTACTTTTGCTGATCTTCCATCAGAATGTTGTACAAGGGGTCCTTTGTCCAGAACAATCGTTGTTTGGTTTTAGAACGGCCTTTTTCCCTCTCGATTTAGCAAGCACACTTGCCAAGTGGCGCGAATCTCTCCATGTCAACAAACGGAAGAGAACGGAACACGGCAAAACTCCCGAAAAAATTTCAATAATCTGATTAAACTATATTGAAAAAACATACTTTACGATGATATTGTCACATGTATCAAATAAAATCAAAGCCGGAGATATTAGTCGTCCATAACGACAGCTTATCAGAAGGCAAATCCAGGTCCCTTCTCGCGCTCTCCAGAAAACAGGAAACTGGTGACACGTCATGCCAAGAGCTATTATGCGACCCCAGATCAAGTTACACACTCAATTTCTTCTCTCACTGCTTGTCGACATCTAGTGGAAGACGTATGAAGTGCATCTAAACTAATAAATATCAAGGACTTTAATAGGCAGGCCCTAGAACAGTGCATCGATTTCAGATTTTCCACTTCCTGTCAGGAAGTTTGCTGCAAAAGGAGTTCTGTTTTACTCACAGATATAATTCAAACGGTTTTAGAAACTAGAGAGTGTTTTCTATCCAATAGTAATAATAATATGCATATTGTACGAGCAAGAATTGAGTACGAGGCCGTTTGAAATGGGCACCTTTTATCCGGCTACTCAATACTGCCCCTGCAGCCCAAACAGGTTAAAGAGATCAGGCTCACTGGTAGGAGCAAGTACTCTGGTAGGCCATATGGAGAACTTTCCTGCTTTCCTTGCTCGCACCCCTGTTCCTACCATTCTGCTGTGGGGTAGCCAGTCTAAATCTCTTCGGGTCCTCATTGACTCTGGGGCCAATGAAAGTTTTTTGGACGCTACCTTGGCTTCCGAGCTGAACATCCCCACTCAGCCCTTCTCCACTCCGATGGAGGTTAGAGCGCTGGACGGGCGCCCTATAGGCCGGGTCACTCGTATTACCACTTCCATCAACCTACGGGTGTCAGGGAATCACAGCGAGACTATTCAATTCCTGCTCATCAAGTCTCCTCAGATTCCTGTGGTATTGGGATTCTCCTGGCTCCAGCGACACAATCCCCTCATCAACTGGTCTACTGGTGCCATCGTGGGCTGGAGCCTGTCCTTCCCCACTCATTGCCTGAAGTCTGCTCTGCCTGCCCTGGGATGTCTTCCTAGGAGCTTGGAAATTGCTCCGGACCTCTCCGCCAGCCCTGCAGAGTACCAGGACCTCCGGGAGGGATTCAGTAAGGTTCGGGCCACTTCGCTTCCTCAGCACCGACCGGTATCCAAGAAGGTCAAGCCTGAGGTGCTGGCACGCCGCTATAGTGCCGCGGCTACACCCCTGGAAGCCGAGACCATTCCCCCCGCTCTAAGACCATTAGCCCCTCTGCTATTCATCCTCTGTTGCCCCGTACCCTCCATACTTTTCCTACCTTTTCTGTGTCTAGAGTTAAAACCATGTCTGACTGTCCTTTTTCTCCTGTTTCCATGCCCACCCCTCTCATTGATGGCCGACCAGTGTACATGGTGAGACTTCTCCTGAAGGTTCGACCTCGAGGCAGGGGATTCCAGTACCTGGTTGACTGGGAGGGTTATGGACATCCTGGACCCAGGCCTCATCTCTGACTTCCAGCTCCGGCAACCCGCTCAACCAGGTATACGCATAGGTAGGACGCCAGGTGACGTCCCTAGAGTGGAGGGTACTGTCACGCCCTGATCTGTTTCACCTGTCTTTGTGCTTGTCTCCATCCCCTCCAGGTGTCACCCATCTTCCCCATTATCCCTTGTGTACTTATACCTGTGTTTTCTGATTGTCTGTTGCCAGTTCGTCTTGTATGTCAAGCTTACCAGCGTCCATCCTGTCAGCTCCTGTCTTTTCCCAGCCTCTCTTTTTCTCATCCTCCTGGTTTTTGACACTTGCTTGTCCTGACCCTGTACCCGCTTGCCTGACCACTCTGCCCGTCCCTGACCTTGAGCCTGCCTGCTGTCCTGTACCTTTGCTCCTACTCTGGATTATCGACCCCTGCCTGCCTTGACTTGTCATTTGCCTACCCCTGTGGTTACAATAAACATTGTTACTTCACACAGACTGCACTTGGGTCTTACCTTGATTCCTGATTGTAGGGATGGTGGCAGGTTTCCTCCAGACGTGACGCTTGGCAGTTCAATCTGGTTTCATCAGACCAGAAAATATTGTTTCTCATTTTCTGAGAGTTCTTTAGGTGCCTTTTGGCAAACTCCAAGTGGGCTGTCATGTGCCTTTTACTGTCATGTGCACCTACCATAAAGGCCTGATTGGTGGAGTGCTGCAAAGATGATTGTCTTTCTGGAAGGTTCTCCCATCTCAACAAAGGAAGTCTGGAGCTCTGTCAGAGTGACCTTTGGGTTCTTGTCCATTCCCTGACGAAGGCCCTTCTCCTCCGATTGCTCAGTTTGGCCGATCAGCCAGCTCTAGGAAGCGTCTTGGTTGTTCTAAACTTCTTCCATTTAAGAATGAGTGAGGCCACTGTGTTCTTGGGGATCTTCAATGCTGCAGTCTTTTTTGGTACCCTTCCCCAGATCTGTGCCTCGACACAATCCTGTATCAGAACTATACGGACAATTCCTTCGACCTCATGGCTTGGTTTTTTGTAAGGACAGATGCTTGGAAATGAGAGGCAAGTACAGGGAGTGAACATTTAATTAATAAGCAGACATGAAACAGGACAGGACAGCATCTGGAAAAGAAAAACGACATTAATGCTGACACGGGGATGAAGCAGAGGAGCAGACAGATATAGTGAAGGCAATCAAAATGTGAAGGAGTCCAGGTGAGTCCAATGAGCCCTGATGTGCGTAATGATGGTGACAGGTGTTCATAATGATGGGTAGCCTGGCGCCCTCGAGATCTAGAGAGGGGAAGCGGGCACAGACGTGAGAGTACCTCCTCAAGGGGTGCCATCGAGGCATGGGCGCTGGATAAGCCAGCTAACCTGACGATCCGGCGGAGGCGTGAGAGCTTGACGAGCCAGCCGAGGGATGAGAGCCCGACGGGCCAGCTGGGGCATGACGTGGGGTGGGAGCCTGCCGAGCCAACCGATGCAAGGAAACCTCTCGAGCCAGGTAAGGCGTGGAAGCCCGACGAGCCAGCTGAGGCAGCCCCGGTAACATCGGCGGTGGCACCCGGATCTGACATCACCAACAAAACAAAAAACAAAACGCACTGATGCTTCAAATGGTGGTGTTTGGATTCTGTAAGGACAGACGCTTGGAGACGAGAAGCAAGTACAGGGAGTGAACATTTAATTAATAAGCAGACAGGAAACAGGACAGGACAGCATCTATCATAACGACATTAAACATAATGACATTAATGCTGACACGGGGATGAAACAGAGGAACAGACAGATATAGGGAAGTTAATCAAAACGTGAAGGAGTCCAGGTGAGTCCAATGAGCGCTGATGGACGTAATGATGGTGACAGGTGTGCGTACTGATGGGCAGACTGGCGCCCTCGAGCGCCAGAGAGAGGGAGCGGGAGCAGGCATGACAGTTTTTGCTCTGACAATCACGGTCAACTGTGGGACCTTATATAGACTAGTGTGTGCCTTTCCAAATCATTCCAATCAATTGAATTTACCACAGGTGGACTCCAATCAAGTTTTAGAAACATCTTAAGGATGATCAATGAAAATAGAATTTACCAGAGCTCAATTTCGAGTCTCATAGCAGAGGTTCTGAATACTTATGTAATTAAGGTCTTTCTATTTTTTATGTTTAATACATTTGCACAAAAAAATTAAATATATTTTTGCTTTGTCATTATGCGGTATTGTGTGAAAATTAATAAGGAAAAATATGTATCTAATACATTTTAGAATAAAGCTGTAACATAAGAAAATGTGGAAAAGGTCAAGTGGTCTGTATACTTTCCGATTGCACTGTAAATAAAACGTCTCTGGTATAACATTACTGTAACCTGTAATAGGATTGTGATAGGATTGAGAGACATCAAGGTCTGAAGTCAACCAACCAAACAAGGAGTGTACAACACCTGTCAGAGCAGCTCACAGATCACTGCACCTGTACATAGCCCATCTGTAAATAGCCCATCCAACTACCTCATCCCCTTACTGTATTTATTTATATATCTTGCTCCTTTGCACCCCCGTATCTCTACTTGCACATTCATCTTCTGCACATCAATCACTCCAGTGTTTAATTGGTATATTGTAATTACTTCACCACCATGGCCAATTTATTGCCTTACCTCCCTTATCTTACCTCATTTGCACACACTGTATATAGACTTTTTCTACTGTATTATTGACTGTATGTTTGTTTATTCCATGTGTAACTCTGTGTTGTTGTATGTGTCGAACTGCTGTGCTTTATCTTGGCCAGGTCGCAGTTGTAAATGAGAACTTGTTCTCAACTAGCCTACCTGGTAAAATAAAGGTAAAATACATTTTTTTTAAATAAAATATGATTTACAAAATTGATTACACTGAGTATTACACTGTAATGGACTTTGATTTATACATTACATTTATCAACAGTAAAATACTGTGAAGCATTATACTGCAGCATACTGTAAATTATGGTTTGTTGGGGGAAAATGTTGTGGGCAGGAAAAGAATTCCTGTATCTCAAGTGGTATTGTAGTTCCCACAGAATACAGTACCGCAATGTATTTTTGGAGCTCCAAAAACCTTGATGTTTCTGGCTCATTCAAATATTATGAAGCTACATTTGTGCCACCCATTAGTGAGAATGCTGTACAAATTGAACTAATTTGTAGTAGTAGTGAACTAACAGGGTGATGTGTGTAGAGGACAGATTGAAGTGGCAGGAAATCTTTAAGGATCCTCTTAAGGATCTGCCCCTTTTTTTCAATTTTCACCTAAAATGACATACCCAAATCGAGCTGCCTGTAGCTCAGGACCTGACGCAAGGATATGCATGTTCTTGGTAGCATTTGAAAGGAAACACTTTGAAGTTTGTGGAAATGTGAAAGGAATGTAGGAGAATGTAACACAATAGATCTGGTAAAAGAAAATATAAAGAAAAAACAACCGTTCTTTTGTATTTTTTTTGTACCATCATTTGGCATTGGGAAAAACACGATGAACTGTTACAAAAAAGACCAGCTAAAGCTACAGAACACTCCGTAATGTTCACAACTACATATACTTTGAACTCGTGAAAAGTGGGAGGTGTGGTCAAGAAACACTGGCATATTTTATCATCCGAGCCAGCTTTGCCTGCTAAATTTAAAAATCCACCACTTATTGTGTATAGGAGAGGTCGCAATTTACGCGATAAATTGGTTCATGCCAACTGCCAGCCACAAAAGAAAATCAGCCAGGCTCTTTTACGCCCTCTACCAAATGGTAGCTATGAATGCATAGGATGCGCACAGTGCAACAATATGATGAAGTGTGAATATTTCTGCCACCCACACACAGGAAAACGGTTCCAAATAAATGACATTATTACGTGTTCCACCACTCATGTTATTTACATTATTAAATGTCCATGTGGGCTCTGTTATGTCGGTAAAACCACCCGCTCTCAAACAGAGAATTACTGAACATAAAAGTTAAATCAGGAGAAACGGCAGTGATTATCCAGTCGCAGTACATTTCAATGACCTGAAGCATGACATTTCTACCTTTTAGATTTTGTAGCATAGAGAAAGTTAAGATATCAGACAGGGGAGATGATATTAATAATACTCTGAGTAAAAGAGAATGTTTTTGGATTTCCACCCTTCAGACATTATTTCCTAAAGGACTTAATGATGAAATGCCTATGTATGTTATGTTGTGAATTTGAACATGAATTATGTGCCTATTTAAGATTACTCTGTTTTTCTTACGATGTACCCAATGACTAATGAAAACTTGCTATGTCCTCATTGTTGTTTTACAGACGTGTTTCATACGTCTTATTTATACACTTTTGTAATATTTATGAAATGCAAATTGTTATATTTTCTAGCACTTATTTGTTTTTCCTTTGCCTCCAACCCCCTTCGATGTGTGGAACGGATGTGGGTGGGGCAAGGTCTACATAAGGGTGCAAATTTTAAAAAATTCACAAAAGCTCTGACGAAGGTCGTAAGGCCGATACGTAAGCTTATTAAAGTTCAGTGATACTATCAAGAGCAGTGTGCGGTTTCCTTTTTCCTTGTACCATCATGTTTAAAATGCAAGAGAAAGGCCAGGTGTAATTTAGATTTTGAACACTAGATGGTAGCAGTGTATGTGCAAAGTTTCAGACTGATCCTATGAACCATTGCATTTCTGTTCAAAATGTTGTATCGAGACTGCCCAAATGTGCCTTAATTTGTTTATTAACCTCTCTTGGGTACGTGAGACGTTAGCGTCCCACCTCTTCAACAGCCAGTGAAACTGCTGGGCGCCAAATTCAAATACAGAAATACTCATTATAAAAATTCAGAAAACAAAACATATTTTACATAGGTTTAAAGATTCACTTCTTGTGAATCCAACCACGGTGTCAGATTTAAAAATTGCTTTACGGCGAAAGCATACCTTACGATTATTTGAGAACATAGCCCACTAGACAAATCATTACAAACAGTAACCAGCCAAATAGAACAGTTACACAAGTCAGAAATAGAGATACAATTAATCCCTTACCACTGATAATCTTCATATGGTTGTACTCAGCAGACATTCATTTACTCAATAAATGTTCCTTTTGTTCGATAAAGTCTCTTTATATCCAAAAACCTCAGTTTTGTTCACGTGTTTTCTTCAGTAATCCACAGGCTTAAACGCAGTCAAAACAGGAAGACAAAAAAATCCAAATTGTATCCGTAAAGTTCATAGAAACATGTCAAACGATGTTTATATTCAATCCTCAGGTTGTTTTTAGCCTAAATAATCGATAATATTTCAACCGGACAATAACGTCGTCAATTTAAAAGGTAAACAAGAAACGTACTCTCTCTGTCTCGCGCATTAAAAAGCTCTGTGACACTTTACGGTCCACTCATTCAGACTGCTCTTACTTGTTCATTTTTCAGAATACAAGCCTGAAACCATTTCTAAAGACTGTTGACATCTAGTGGAAGGCATAGAAACTGCAATTTGAGTCCTAAGTCAATGGATTCTGTAATGGCATTGAATAGAAAACTACAAAACCCCAAAAAAAGAATTCTTCCTGAATGGATTTTTCTCAGGTTTTCGCCTGCCAAATCAGTTCTGTTATACTCACAGACACTATTTTAACAGTTTTGGAAACTTTATAGTGTTTTCTATCCAAATGTACCAGTTATATGCATATCATATCGTCTGGGCCCGAGAAGCAGGCAGTTTAATTTGGGCATGCATTTCATCCATAATTCCGAATGCTGCCCCCTACCCTAGAGAAGTTAATAACTTTTCTTGTTCAAAATTGTGCACCCTCCTCAAACAATAGCATGGTATTCTTTCACTGGAATAGCTACTGTAAATTGGACAGTGCAGTTAGATTAACAAGAATGTAAGCATTCTGCCAATATCAGATATGTCTTTGTCCTGGGAAACTTTCTTGTTACTTACAACCCCATTCTAAATTAGCCTACGTTAGCTTAACTGTCCCGTGGAGGGGACACCGATCCAGAAGAAGATTTATTTTAAAGGTTGAGTATTTGCCATGTCCTTTGGTCTGTTTTACTCTATAGTCACTGCCAGTTTGGATGCTTTTGGTAAGGACTCTAGAAGTGCAAGTGATTTGAAAGACCAAAATGCCTTAAACAAAGGCTTCCAAACTGGAATTCATTGATATGTTGTAATACAGTGTGTAAACCTAGCATCCACCCTGCTTGAACCAATCCTTTGCAATTATGGTAAAATACAAACCCCATTTCCCTTCAATTAATTTAATGAAGTAATCCATTCTTTCATTAGCTACAATCACCCTAATAAGATCACAGTAAATTATGCACGGTACTGTTGTTCTATGGTAACCAGCTGCTGGCTGCCTGTAAGTTGCTGTAAAATCAACAGGAAAGGTTTTAAAGTGTAGCTTATCGGCCATCACCTTTTAATAGGCCTAGATGTTCACCTATATGTACCTCCACTGCACAAGACCAATAACATCCCTGCTTATCCATGGACCAAGTCCAGTGAAGCCTGCTCCTCTGACCACAGAAAGGATGCTTTCCTTGGGAGGACACTAGCGATGAGAGCCTCTGTGGAGATGAACTCTGGAGGTCACCTGCCACAACTATTTACCCTGCCAACATTACTAGGCTTTCTAAGGGCTGTTGACACACTAACAGCTGCATAGAGAGGGAGGACAGAGGGACGCAGCCTCCAATCAGCAGGCGTTGGGCCAATGTCTGGCGGTGGAGTGGTGAAGTTCAGAGCTTGTTTAACAAAGTTGGTAACCTTTTAACCCCGCGACTGCACTGGCCATTGGATGACTAATGGGCACAGGAAACCGCCACACTTCAATCCAACACACACACCCTCCACTTTCATCCGGCACTTAGCCATCTGTTGTGTTCCTTCTCTCATACGAACAAACACACACAAACCCACACAGACACACAAACCCACACACATGCACACACACAGACACACAGCTTCAGTGCTCTGTTGCACAGCGTCTCTGTTTACCGGCTAAATGACTAAGATGATCAGCCTTGGCAGGAAATCACAGGGAAATTGTGTGTGTGTGTGTGTGTGTGTGTGTGTGTGTGTGTGTGTGTGTGTGTGTGTGTGTGTGTGTGTGTGTGTGTGTGTGTGTGTGTGTGTGTGTGTGTGTGTGTGTGTGTGTGTGCGCGCACGCGTTTGTATGTGTAACCATAGGACTTGATGAAGGGTTGACTAGCTCTGCTTCTCTCACCCAAACTGAGTCTTAGAAAGTATCTCGATTCAAATGACAAACAGGATTTACACATCAGCTAGCCAGTCAGTCAATCAGCTACACAGGGATTTCAGCAGCGCCTTGGCGTGACTAAGAAAACCATTGGTTTGAAAGATGCAGACACCGAGGTGTTCAGTAAGGTTTAGTATGGTTTAGTAAGGTTTTTAAGAGTTATCTTATGTTGCTGGCAAACATCCATGTTATCTTTGGAGTTGAGTTGGCAAGTCATTTGGACCTGATAGACTATGTGACTGCCAATGTTGTTATCAATACATTAGATACCAATTACCGGCAGATAGTAATTTTTTTCCCACAAAGGTATGAAGTTTTGAAAATATAAATATGATTTGTTCACTTCCATTTGTGATTTCTCCACAAATGTTATTTTTAGGGATAGGGGGCAGCATTTTCACTTTTGGATATATTGTGTGTCCAAACTGAACTGCCTCCTACTCTGTCCCAGATGCTAATATATGCATATTATTACTAGTATTGGATAGAATACACTCTGAAGTTTCTAAAACTGTTTGAATGATGTCTGTGAGTATAACAGAACTCATATGGCAGACAAAACCCTGAGAAGAAATCCAAACAGGAAGTGAGAAATCGATTTTCAAAACAGTGCCTATTGAAATCCCTGTTAGTTATGGATGTGCATGCACTTCCTAGGGCTTCCACTAGATGTCACCGTCTTTAGATACTGGTTTTAGGATTCTACTATAAAGGAGGGGCTCATAGGAGCTCTTTTAGTGAGTGGTCTGGCAGAGAGCCTTGGTCTCATGACGCGCGGTCACGAGAGAGTATGCTCTCGTTCCAATGCTTTTCTTAAGACAATGAAATTCTCCGGTTGGAACCTTATTGATGATTAACCTATCTCACCCAGGGGTTCCGCTAGCGGAACACCCACAACATTCCGCTGAAAAGGCAGGGCGTGAAATTCAAAAATATTTTTTTGAAATATTTAACTTTCACACATTAACAAGTCCAATACAGCAAATGAAAGATAAACATCTTGTGAATCCAGCCAAAGTGTTCGATTTTTAAAATGTTTTACAGCGAAAACACAACATATATTTATGTTAGCTCACCACCAAATCCAAAAAAGCACAGACATTTTTTCACAGCAAATATAGCTTTCACAAAACCCACAAATAGAGATAAAATTAATCACTAACCTTTGAACATCTTCATCAGATGAGTCATATGACATCATGTTACACAATACATTTATGTTTTCTTCGATAATGTGCATATATATATATATATATTTAAAAAATCTCAGTTTACATTGGCGCGTTACGTGCAGTAATGCTTTGATTCCAAAACATCCGGTGATTTTGCAGAAATACTCATAATAAACATTGATAAAAGATGCAAGTGTTATTCACAAAATTAAAGATTAACTTATCCTCTATGCAACCGCTGTGTCAGATTTCAAAATAAACTTTACGGAAAAAGAATAATCTGAGAACGGCGCTCAGAGCACAATCCAGCCAAAGAAATAATCGCCATTTTGGCGTCAACAGAAGCTACAAAAACACTATAAATATGCACTTACCTTCGAATAACTTCTTCAGAAGGCACTCCCAGGATTCCCAGTTCGACAATAAATGACTGAAAAGTTCCATAAAGCCCATCATTTAGCCACTTGTTGTTAGCATGTTCAGCCCACGAATCCATTTTCATGACGCACGAGCAATCCCTCCAGACAAAAACTCAAAAAGTTCCGTTACAGGTCGCATACATCAAATGATGTATGCAATCCATATTTAGGATGTGTTTAACATTAATCATCAATAAGGATCCAACCGGAGAATTTCATTGTCTGAAGAAAGAGCATTGGAACGAGAGCACTCTCTCTCGCGCGCAAAATGAGACTGAGAATTTCTGAAGACCACTCAGTAAAATAGCTCCTATGAGCCCCTCCTTTATAGTAGAATCATATAACCAAAATCTAAAGACGGTGACATCTAGTGGAAGCCCTAGGAAGTGTTTGCTTATCCATAACTATATGGGGTATCATGTGGCACTGTTTTGAAAATCGAGTTCTCACTTCCTGTTTGGAAGTCTTCTCAGGTTTTTGTCTGCCAAATGAGTTCTGTTATACTTACAGACATAATTCAAACAGTTTTAAAAACTTCAGAGTGTTTTCTATACAATAGTAATAATAATATGCATGTATTACCTTCTGGGGCAGAGTAGGAGGAAATTGCATTTGGGTACGCAATTCGTTCAAAGTGGAAACACTGCCCCCTGTCCATAACAGGTTATCCTTTCTGGGGCAGGGGTTCCGCTAGCGGAACACCGACAACATTCCGCTGAAAAGGCAGCGCGCAAAATTCAAAAATATTTTTTTGAAATATGTAACTTTCACACATTAACCTCTAACACCTCCCAAACCCGGATCCGGGATCCCCCCCATCAAAAAAGCTGACTAGCATAGCCTAGCCTAAAGCCACAGGGATATCATATAATAAAATGTTCATGAAATCACAAGTCCAAGACACCAAATGAAAGATACACATCTTGTGAATCCAGCCATCATTTCTGATTTTTAAAATGTTTTACAGGGAAGACACAATATGTAAATCTATTAGCTAACCACGTTAGCAAAAGACACCACTTTTTTACTCCACCATTTTTTTACTCCATCAGTAGCTATCACAAATTCGACCAAATAAAGATATAAATAGCCACTAACCAAAAAACAACTTCATCAGATGACAGTCTGATAACATATTTATTGTATAGCATATGTTTTGTTAGAAAAATGTGCATATTTCAGGTATAAATCATAGTTTACCATTGCAGCCACCATCACAACTCTCACCAAAGCGACTAGAATAACTACAGAGAGCAACGTGAATTAGCTAATTACTCATCATAAAACATTTCTTAAAAATACACAGCGTACAGCAGATGAAAGACACAGATCTTGTGAATCCAGCCAATATTTCAGATTTTCTAAGTGTTTTACAGCGAAAACACAATATAGCGTTATATTAGCTTACCACAATAGCAAACATCACAACAGCATTGATTCAAGGCAAAAATAGCGATAACGTATAAACCACCAAAATATATTAATTTTTTCACTAACCTTCTCAGAATTCTTCAGATGACAGTCCTATAACATCATATTACACAATGCATATAGAGTTTGTTCAAAAATGTGCATATTTAGCGGCACAAATCGTGGTTATACAATGAGAAAAGTAGCAAAGCTGCCCAGAAAATGTCAGGAGAAATCTTTGAAGAGGCACCTATTCTAATCAGTAACTATTCCAAAACTTGACTAAAAAATACAGGTTGGACAGCAATTGAAAGACAAATTAGTTCTTAATGCAATCGCTGGGTTAGATTTTTAAAATTAACGTTACTGCGCAATACAGCGTGCGCCAAAGCGAGACCGCACCATAATTCATGGCGGAATTATTATTTTACATTTGTCAACATAAGTACGAATTAACAGCATAAAGACTGCTTACTATTAGCTGAGCTTCCATCAGAATCTTGGGCAAGGTGTCCTTTCTCCAGAACAATCGTCTTTGGGTTGAAAGATGTCCTCTTCTCCTGTCGAAATAGCAGCTAACGATAGCCACCCACTGGAGACGTGTCCAACTCGTGAAAGCGCATGACAAAGAAATCCCAGAAAATCGCAATAAACTGCTATAAACTGCTATAAGTCGGTTTAAATTAACTACCTTATGATGTCTTTAACACCTATAACGAATAAAAACATGACCGGAGATATAGAACTACTAAAACGAAAGCGTTTGCAGGACGCCATTGTGATGTCTTCTTGCGCCAGGCGCACCGTTGAAAAGGACGGTACTTCCGTTCCACGGTCTTATATAAGGTCCCAGATTGCGCAATCCACTCCATTCAAATTCTCCCCGCTTACTGACATCTAGAGGAAGACGTATGCAGTGCATGTAGCCCGATGGCTTACATGGGGACTTATAAACTGACCTCAGAACAGGGACCTCGATTTCTGAAATCTCACTCCCTGACAGGAAATGTGCTGCAGAATGAGTTCTGTTTCACTCAGAGAAATAATTCAAACGGTTTTAGAAACTAGAGAGTGTTTTCTATCCAATAGTAATAATAATATGCATATTGTACGAGCAAGAATTGAGTACGAGGCAGTTTAATTTGGGAACTCATTTTTACAAAGTCGAAATGGCGCCCCCATAGGCTCAAGAAGTTAACAAGTCCAATACAGCAAATGAAAGATAAACATCTTGCTAATCTACCCATGGTGTCCGATTTCAAAAATTATTTACAGCGAAAGCACAACATATGATTATGTTAGGTCAGAGCCAAGTCACAAACACACACAGCCATTTTTTCAGCCAACGATAGGAGTCACAAAAGCAGAAATATAGATAAAATTAATCGCTAACCTTTGATGATCTTCATCAGATGACACTCATAGGACATCGTGTTACACAATACATGTATATTTTGTTCGATAATGTGCATATTTATATATAAAAAATCTCAGTTTACATTGGCGCGTTACGTGCAGTAATGTTTTGATTCCAAAACATCCGGTGATTTTGCAGAAATACTCATAATAAACATTGATAAAAGATGCAAGTGTCATTCACAGAATTAAAGATAAACTTATCCTCTATGCAACCGCTGTGTCAGATTCCAAAAAAACTTTATGGAAAAATAATAATCTGAGAACGGCGCTCAGAACCCAAAACAGCCAAAGAAATAGCCGCCATTTTGGCGTCAACAGAAGCTACAAAAAACACTATAAATATTCACTTACCTTTGATAATCTTCATCAGAAGGCACTCCCATGAATCGCAGTTTGACAATAAATGACTGATTTGTTCCATAAAGTTCCATAAAGCCCATCATTTAGCCACTTGTTGTTAGCATGTTCAGCCCAGTAATCCATCTTCATGAGGCGCGAGAACTTTCTCCAGACAAAAACTCAAAAAGTTCCGTTATAGGTTGTAGAAACAAGTCAAATGATGTATGCAATCCATATTTAGGATGTTTTTAACATTAATAAAGGCTAATGGAATCAAATCAAATAGATGACAATGCAAAATAAACTCAATTGCTACAAAAGTTAGCAATGGTTTAAATCTAAGGCTTACATATCCCACACAATGTACGTGACATTATGAAAATGTCACACGACAATGTTGTGAAGTGAACTCTGAACTCTAGAATCAATGGAACTCAATTATTTATTTGAACTCAGTGTTCCACTCTGTGAATTCCATTTTACTTCAGAGGGTGACCTGAGAACTCTATCTGGATATTGTTAATGAGCCGAATACCATTGACAATAAACACACACGTGCACACAAACAGTAACACACACACACACACACACACACACACACACAAACACACCACAAACAACTTGGCGACAGAATTCAATTCCCCTGCTGTGAAAGTCATGTACAGAACTAGCCCCAAGCTAAGTATGTGAGTCTCAATATAATATAAAGAAAATAATATAATATATATATAAGTTCCAGATTTGTAGACTTTGGGAATGTTCTGGCAATATTTCCAATGTCAGTATGGGGATATCAGTCCCCTCCAAGAAGTAGTCTCTTCTATGGTAATCAACAGCATTATACACACTCTGGGGGAGACAAAGAGGAGAGTAGAGAAAATCATTTTTTCCATCCACACATTGACATTTTCCAATATCTCTTCTCAGGATTACAATACAGCCTCCATCATTTACATTGTGTTTTTCTAGCTATCGTTTTTCATCTCTCATTGTGACCCGTTCTTTAACCAAATCACATTTAGAGGCGTCTCTTATTGCTTCTTTTTCTGTGAATCCCAGAGAGCACAGCAGCACGGCAGCGTGTTCATTGGGCAATGCAGTACACAGCCCTCAAGGAGAATGCTACTCAACCTTAATTATAGATAAAGGCACATGAGGCAGTGGTCAATAATGAATATACAGTATCCCCAATTTTCACCAAGTATCACAGCTTTTCAGGCCCTCTTACTCTGCTAAACATCTATCACCATTATTTACCTTCGTTATCTCTATCGTACAACAGCCTGGTTTTGAGATATTGGGTTGATTTGAGTTCAAATTGGTTTGGTATTATACCGTAACTTGCATTTTTTCATTTCAGGTTTGTATTCGAAGTATATTAAAACAAATCATATGTAGGATGCGTCTGAGATTCCACCGTCTGGTGTTTACACCATGGCTTGTAGAAGGGACTCATGTTACTGTAACCTTGTTTCACTCAGATATCATTAAACTGACTCATTTTTAATGGGGATGTTTTGATGATGCTAATTAGATTTCCACTGGGGCGTAGACATCGACCTTAGGGGATTAAAGACCAGGAAGCTGTCTGCCCTTTTGACTTTTATGAGCTGCTGTGTTGAGACCTCCCCTGCCATGCCCTGAAGTGCCCTGCGCTCCCCTCCCCTGTCCTGCCCTGCCCTTCCTTGACACTGTGCTTCCTTTCTGTCCTTCCTTTCCCATCTCTCTGCTCCTCTTTCCCCTTCCGTCCCCTGCCTTCTATAGCTCTTGCCAACTCTCTTGCCAGCCCCCCCCCCCCTATGTCTCTCTCTCTCTCTCCAGTATCCCCCTCCTCCGCCCTCTCTCTCTCTGCTCCTCTAACAGGCTGTTCATCATGGTGAAATTGGTCACACCTTACCACTGGCAGCCTGCCTCAGAGTACCGTGGGACCAGTTGCCGGTACTGATGCCAGACACTCACACTGAGGCCAGCGGCTACCCACTGCTTTTACAGTACAACACAGAGTCCAGGATCTCGGGCAATCACTAAGCCTAAGCGAGGGAGACAGAGAGAGAGAGAGAGAGAGAGAGAGAGAGACAGAGAGAAAGATGAATGAGGGAAAGAGAAAGAGGGAGAGAAAAGGGGAGAGAGTGAAAGGGAGAAAAACCAAGCAAGATGGATGAATAGAGAACAAACCCCTGAAACAAGAAGACTGTGGAACACTGCAGCGCCACTAGATTGCTCTGAGAGCTGCTCTCAGTTTGGCACCAATCATAGTCGAGTCTCTCCGCTCCCGTAGTCTGGGACTGAAGCTCCGGGGTGGTTCCAGTTCACTGTTTTAACGAGAAATATTCCACCGATATTCCTGGCCTGATCCCCTGTCTGATCCCTACGTGCCGCCACGCAGACACAACACACACTGGAACTCCAGCTCACACACACAGTCTCTCAGAGTCTATTGCTCCGTACATGTGGCATTAGACCACTGCACTAAAGCCTTGGCGTACACGCTGGGAGCTAATTCAAGTATTCGGGTGGGTTGCACCAACATGGTTTAAATTAATCTTAGATTACACCTAATCTAGATATTTTAAATCTAGGTTTATAATTAATCAGAGATGTGTTGCACCACTTAATTTTAAATCTGGATTAGTTCAACTAAGGTTAAATCACTAAACTATGATTAGTGACATGTCATAATGGACAATTTGATCTAGGTTTAAAGTCCAAATTAAATTTAGTTCAGAAGAAGGATTAGACTAAACTAGGATTAATTTAAAACGAGGTTTACATTTTGGTGCAACAAGATTATGAGATACATGTTGATTTAACATTGATTTAATCCAGTTGAAGGGTTGATTCAACATTGATTTCATCCAGTTGAAGGGTTGATTCAACATTGATTTTGTCACATGAGTTGACGCTGGAGATGCGAAGCAGGTACGGGGAGTAAAACATTTAATATAGAACGAGCCAGTAACAGCGTCAGCAAACAGGTAACACAGACAATAAACAATTAATGCGGCAGCAGGGAACAGAGCAAGGGAACTGACAAATATAGGGGAGGAAATTAACAGGTGATGAATGAGTCCAAGTGAGTCCAATATGCGCGTGACGAGGGAAGGCAAGTGTGCATAGTGGATGATAGGAGTGCGTGATGCAGGGCAGCCTGGCGCCCTTAAGCGCCGGGGGGTGAGCAGGAGCAGATGTGACAGATCTAACCCAGTTGAGGGGTTGATTTAACATTGGTTTAACCCAGTTGAGGGGTTGATTTAACATTGGTTTAACCCAGTTGAGGGGTTGATTTAACATTGGTTTAACCCAGTTGATGGGTTGATTTAACATTGGTTTAACCCAGTTGAGGGGTTGATTTAACATTGGTTTAACCCAGTTGATGGGTTGATTTAACATTGATTTAACCCAGTTGAGGGGTTGATTTAACATTGGTTTAACCCAGTTGAGGGGTTGATTTAACATTGGTTTAACCCAGTTGAGGGGTTGATTTAACATTGGTTTAACCCAGTTGATGGGTTGATTTAACATTGGTTTAACCCAGTTGAAAGGTTGATTTAACATTGATTTAACCCAGTTGAGGGGTTGATTTAACATTGGTTTAACCCAGTTGAGGGGTTGATTCAACCTTGATTGAACCCAGTTGAGGGGTTGATTCAACATTGATTTAACCCAGTTGAGGGGTTGATTTAACATTGGTTTAACCCAGTTGAAAGGTTGATTTAACATTGATAGAACCCAGTTGAAGGGTTGATTTAACATTGGTTTAACCCAGTTGAGGGGTTGATTTAACATTGGTTTAACCCAGTTGAAGGGTTGATTTAACATTGGTTTAACCCAGTTGAGGAGTTGATTTAACATTGGTTTAACCCAGTTGAAGGGTTGATTTAACATTGATTTAACCCAGTTGAAGGGTTAATCGATGTTGATACAACCTACCCTTCATGTCTCAATAGAGGGTACTCACTACTACTTCACCAAATCACCCCCCCCCCCCCCCCCCTGTTGCGGATGAATCAGAATTAGTTGGGTAACATAGATAGATGTTTTATTTTCATAATATGCTTATGTGAGATACTTGTCATTAGAATGTTTCCCTTTGGACTATAGGGTTGGCAGTTGCACTTATCCCTTCTCAGCTAGGGCTCAGTCACTTGGGGCCCAGAGAGGGGAGAGGTCAGGCTTGTCTTCATATGTGAATGTATCTGTTAAACCATCTGGTGCTATGCAGAATATCAGAAGGGGAGGAGGACAGAATGGAACATTGTCTTCTTATGTGAACGTGTCTTTAACTATTCTTAAACCATGTGAAGGGATGGCGTGATTAATAGGGAACCAATTAAGTTTCTCCACAATGTCTGCACGCCAGTCACTCCCTCCTTTTCCCATTGGGGGGAGGAGTATGGCAGTGTCTGGAACCATTGTATGTCCCCTCTGATGTTGCACTTATCTTGAGATAGTATATGACCTAGAAGCTCACTCCCCTCAGTGAGCTTGTCCAGGAGTGGGGTGTTCTTGAGATGGGAGTATCTAGAATTGACAATTGATATATGCCATTGGATGAGTTGGTGTTTTTGTACTATGAAGTACCAGGAACGAGATTAGAACCTCGTCTTAGAGACCAAACTGAACGATAATTTATAGCGAATGCTATCTGGCTATGGGATACTCCTCTCTCAAGTAAAAGTCTTTCTTTGTGAACAGTTCCTATTATCTGTGGTTTGTAATGTCGACTAGGGGGTGGATCTTTACTATAAAAGATCTCAGTTGCCATTATGTTGACCAATCTCAACTTTTCATTAGAGATACTGAAATGGTGAAAGTCAAATGCTATTGCAAAAGCTTCATTATTATTAAATGTGCAGTTTAACCTGTCTGGCACCGGGGTTCTGCTAGCGGAACTCCTCCCACATTCCACTGAAAAGGCAGAGCGCGAAATTCAAAAAATATTTTTGAGAAATATTTAACTTTCACACATTAACAAGTCCAATACAGCAAATGAAAGATACACATCTTGTGAATCCAGTCAACATGTCCGATTTTTTAAATATTTTACAGCGAAAACACCACATATATTTATGTTAGCTCACCACCAAATACAAAAAAGGACAGACATTTTTCACAGCACAGGTAGCATGCACAAAGCCAACCTAACTAACCAAGAACCAACCAAACTAACCAAGAAACAACTTCATCAGATGACAGTCTTATAACATGTTATACAATAAATCTATGTTTTGTTCGAAAAATGTGCATATTTGAGGTATAAATCAGTTTTACATTGCAGCTACCATCACAGCTACCGTCAGAAATAGCACCGAAGCAGCCAGAGTAATTACAGACACCAACGTCAAATACATAAATACTCATCATAAAACATTTCTGAAAAATCGATGGTGTACAGCAAATTAAAGACAAACATCTTGTGAATCCAGCCAATATTTCCGATTTTTTAAGTGTTTTACAGCGAAAACACAATATAGCATTATATTAGCTTACTACAATAGCCTACCACACTACCGCATTCATTCATCAAGGCACGTTAGCGATAGCAATAGGCACGTTAGCGATAGCGAATAAACCAGCAAAAGATATTAATTTTCACTAACCTTCATAAACCTTCATCAGATGACAGTCCTATAACATCAGGTTATACATACACTTATGTTTCGTTCGAAAATGTGCATATTTAGAGCTGAAATCAGTGGTTATACATTGTGCTAACGTAGCATCTTTTTCACAGAATGTGCGGATATTTTTATGACACTCCAACTATTCTGACCAAATAACTATTCATAAACGTTACTAGAAAATACATGTTGTATAGGAAATGATAGATACACTAGTTCTTAATGCAATCGCCGTGTTAGAATTCTAAAAATAACTTCATTACGACATCCAGCTTAGTTATAGCGAGAGAGTACCCAAAACTGGGCGCAAACTACTATTTCACATGTTCGACAGATATATGAAATAGCATCATAAAATGGGTCCTACTTTTGATGATATTCCATCAGAATGTTGTACAAGGGGTCCTTTGTCCAGAACAATCGTTGTTTGGTTTTAGAATGTCCTCTTCTCCAGTCAATTAGCACGGAAAGCTAGCAAAGTAGCGCGAAGCTCTCCTTCCTGAACAAAGGCACACAACGCAACATGCCTAACGTCCCGAATAAATTTCAATAATCTAATAAAACTATATTGAAAAAACATACTTTACGATGATATTGTCACATTTATCAAATAAAATCAAAGCCGGAGATATTAGTCGTCTATAACGACAGCTTTTCAGAAGGCAAAACCACGCGCGCTCCAGAAAACAGGAAACTGGTGACACGTCATGCCAAGAGATTTTATTCGACCCCAGATCAAGTTATACACTCCATTTCTTCTCTCACTGCCTGTCGACATCTAGTGGAAGACGTATGAAGTGCATCTATACTAATAAATATCAAGGACATTTATAGGCAGGCCCTAGAACAGAGCATCGATTTCAGATTTTCCACTTCCTGTCAGGAAGTTTGCTGCAAAATGAGTTCTGTTTTACTCACAGATATAATTCAAACGGTTTTAGAAACTAGAGAGTGGTTTCTATCCAATAGTAATAATAACATGCATATTGTACGAGCAAGAATTGAGTACGAGGCCGTTTAAATTGGGCGCCTAGAGCGTTGGGGACAAGGAATAAAAGGAGCAGATTTATGGGCGTGGTAGAATAGATTCTGGGCATAATGTGCAGACAGGGGTATGGTGGGGCACGGGTACAGCGGAGGCAAGCCCAGGCACTGGGTGATGATAAGAGAGGTTGTATCTCTGGACATGCTGGTCACAATGGGTGAGGTCACCGCATGCGTGTGAGGTGCGACAAAGGAGGTATCAGAGGTACGGGGAGTGGAACTACGGGCTCCATTGCAAACCAAAACAATGATAACTAGCCTGAACAACAGTATACAAGGCATATTGATATTTGAGAGAGACATACAGTAAGGCATAAAGTAATTGCAGGTCTTGATTGGGAGAGCTAGCTAAAACAACAGGTGAGGTAACAGCAGCTAGTCAGCTAACACAGCAACAGCAGGTAAAATGGCGATGACTAGGCAGAGAGGGTCGGATTAACTACACACAGAGCCTGAGTTAAAACACAGAGCCGACAGATAAAACACAAATAAACAGAATGGAGTACCGTGAATTAATGGACAGTCCAGCAGGCATCAGCTATGTAGCCAAGTGATCATATTGTCCAGGGGGCAGCCGTTATGTCAAGCAACTTGGATGAAGTGAGCAGTGTTGCAGTAAAATCATCTTAACCTGTCTGGCCGAGGCGTTCCGCTAGCGGAACTCCTCCCACATTCCACTGAAAAGGCAGAGCGCGAAATTCAAAAAATATTTTTTAGAAATATTTAACTTTCACACATTAACAAGTCCAATACAGCAAATGAAAGATACACATCTTGTGAATCCAGTCAACATGTCCGATTTTTTAAATATTTTACAGCGAAAACAGCACGTATATTTATGTTAGCTCACCACCAAATACAAAGAAGGACAGACATTTTTCACAGCACAGGTAGCATGCACAAAGCCAACCTAACTAACCAAGAACCAACCAAACTAACCAAGAAACAACTTCCTCAGATGACAGTCTTATAACATGTTACACAATAAATCTATGTTTTGTTCGAAAAATTTGCATATTTGAGGTATAAATCAGTTGTACATTGCAGCTACCATCACAGCTACCGTCAAAAATAGCACCGAAGCAGCCAGAGTAATTATAGAGACCAACGTGGAATACCTAAATACTCATCATAAAACATTTCTGAAAAATGCATCGTGTACAGCAAATGAAAGACAAGCATCTTGTGAATCCAGCCAATATTTCAGATTTTTTAAGTGTTTTACAGCGAAAACACAATATAGCATTATATTAGCTTACTACAATAGCCTACCACACTTCCGCATTCATTCATCAAGGCACGTTAGCGATAGCAATAGGCACGTTAGCGTTAGCGAATAAACCAGCAAAATATATTAATTTTCACTAACCTTCATAAACCTTCCTCAGATGACAGTCCTATAACATCAGGTTATACATACACTTATGTTTTGTTCGAAAATGTGCATATTTAGAGCTGAAATCAGTGGTTATCCATTATGCTAACGTAGCTTCTTTTTACCAGAATGTGCGGATATTTCTATTAGACTCTCACCTATTCTGACCAAATAGCTATTCATAAACATTACAAAAAAATACATGTTGTATAGGAAATGATAGTAACACTAGTTCTTAATGCAATCGCAGTGTTAGAATTCAAAAAATATCTTCATTACGACATCCACCTTACGTTATAGCGAGAGAGTGCCCAAAACTGGGCGCAAAACTACTAGTATACAGTTCGACAGATATATGAAATAGCATCACAAAATGGGTCCTACTTTTGGTGATCTTCCATCAGAATGTTGGACAAGGGGTCCTTTGTCCAGAACAGTCGTTGTTTGGATTTAGAACATCGTTTTTCCCTCTTGAATTAGCAAGCACACTGGCCAAGTGGCTCGAAGCTCTCCTTTCTGAACAAAGACACACAACGCAACACGCCTAACGTCCCGAATAAATTTCAAAAATCTAATAAAACTATATTGAAAAAACATACTTTACGATGATATGGTCACATGTATCAAATAAAATCAAAGCCGGAGATAGTAATCGCCTATAACGACAGCTATTCAGATGGCAAATCCAGGACCAACTTCGCGCCTTCCTGAAAACATAAAATGGGTGACACGTCATTCCAAGAGGACGTATTCCATCTCAGACCAAGATAATCACTCCATTTCTTCTCTCACTGCATCTTGACATCCTGGGGAAGGTGTATGACGTGCATTTATACTAATAGCTATCATGCCCATTTATAGGCAGGCCCTTGAACAGAGCATCATTTTCAGACTTTCCACTTCCTGGTCAGAAAGTGTGCTGCCAAATGAGTTTTGTTTTACTCACAGACAAAATTCAAACGGTTTTAGAAACTAGAGAGTGTTTTCTATCCAATAGTAATAATAATATGCATATTGTACGAGCAAGAATAGAGTACGAGGCCGTTTAAATTGGGCACGATTTTCCCCCAAAGTGTAAATAGCGCCCTCTATCCTCAACAGGTTTAAGCTAATTGAGTGATGCACAAAGCCACTCAAACAACAATGAAATTGCATCAATGATCTCATTTTATTTACACATCCTGCGATGGGCATGTCTCTACACCTCAATTAGAATGATAACAATCCTCATTATTTTGTTTAATGATTTTTCAATTTTAGCGTAATTACTTCAATGTAGCCTACACTTTCTCGTTCTTAACTTCTAACGGGAGTGGGGCGGGTGTGGCTTCTGCTCACTGATTTGAGGGCTCTAACGCACCTCCACCTTTGACCCGCCAAAACATCCGCAATGCAGGTGTCTGCTATTGGAGGTTAATGCTTGATCTGATTGAATCTAAGCCTTAATTGTTATGCTTAGAGTCTATGCCCTCAAAATAAGGCTTTATGAAATAAGTATTGTGTTGAAGGTCATGAACAGTCAAAATCATGTTTTCATGAAAATGGATGACATTTGAAGGAACCCAGATCAAAGTATGAAAAATGACTGTTGCTACTACATTGATCAAGTTTGATCTTAAAATTACTTGTCTTCTCCATCATGTCAAACACTTGCACTCATTATTAAGGAACAACGTGATGTCGCCTTAACTCTCAGTTTAATACACCAATGGTAACATGATATTCTCTTACCTAATTTAAATAAGTACCGCCTTGTACCTAAGATCGGAAAAGGCGTGTTTGCAGAGGGGCATGGTTTATATAACTTGATAGCTACTGTACTGGTGCCAAAATTACTTGTACTTTCATCTGTGTCTGGTGTTAGCTAGATACTGGCTAGCTAGGTCTTCATCTGTGCCTGGTGTTAGCTAGTTACTGGCTAGCTAGGTCTTCATCTGTGGCTGGTGTTAGCTAGTTACTGGCTAGCTTGGTCTTCATCTGTGTCTGGTGTTAGCTAGTTACTGGCTAGCTAGGTCTTCATCTGTGTCTGGTGTTAGCTAGTTACTGGCTAGCTTGGTCTTCATCTTTGTCTGGTGTTAGCTAGTTACTGGCTAGCTTGGTCTTCATCTTTGTCTGGTGTTAGCTAACGTCAACTCAGCCCATTCCGTACAAATGTGCGCAACCGCAACATTCAAACGAGGCTACAAAGAAAACTAATGGGACTGTAGCGACTGTGTTGACTTCAAAATCTGGGGTGTGAACGAGGTTTCTATTCAAGCGTTGATCGACATGGTAATGGCTCTATAGTATTGGAGAAAAGTTGAAAAAACGGACCCTCCGTGACATCGTGACGTGTCATGTCGTAACGTACAGCACGCATAAAGCAACTATTTCTGTCCTACAATCTCTCTCCACCAGGTGTAGCACTTCTCTCATCGTTTAAAAACAAGAAATGGACAGGGGGGATACCTAGTCATTTTTTGCGTCATCATTGCATTCGATCATCATTCTCAAAGCCGCTATTTACTTCTAAGATCACTTTAGCACCGCCCTAAAAACCCGATTCAAATTCGACACAAACCTTCAAATAGGTATGTAATGACACATTATATAAACTCTTTATAGTGTTTTATTTACATTTTAGAGGCGATAAGGTGATAAGTTGGACAGATCGAGTGAAAAAAAGCAATTTTCCCACACAACATCTCTCCTTCTCGCTATCAGGCATTAATTTCGCTTCCCCACCCGCCATTTTTAAAAAGACCCGACGGGGCTCATTGCCTGCTTGAATTATGCAGAAACAGGCAGCATTTAGGTCATGTAATTGATAATGTTGGAAAGGGGAGAAATTGTGCTTTATAATGGTATTGACATTACAGTTGATCTGGAAGTATTACGTTTTTGGGGCGCTAAAATAAGGGCAATTGTACGGACCAAGGCGATGTACGAGTTTACATGAGTTTACGTTAGTTACTGGCTAGCTAGGTCTCCATCTGTGTCTGGTGTTAGCTAGTTACTGGCTAGCTTGGTCTTCATCTGTGTCTGGTGTTAGCTAGTTACTGGCTAGCTAAGTCTTCATCTGTGTCTGGTGTTAGCTAGTTACTGGCTAGCTAGGTCTTCATCTGTGTCTGGTGTTAGCTAGTTACTGGCTAGCTTGGTCTTCAGGAAGCATGGTAGAAAAGGGGGGGAAGGGTCATTCAAAACTCTGATATAGTTATCAAGTCAACACATCCATCAGTGCTGCTGTGAACTGTGCTACAAGAGAAATGCAACGCTTTGTGTATCACCAAATTTGATGCAACACTGCGTCCAAGTTACTTAACATATGTGTTTCAAAGAGCTGTCAGTCAAGGCGAGCTCATGAATTTGTGTTTCCTCGCCGACTCAGCCGGTCTTTTTAAACTTCCTGGTAGTTAGCCATGCAAGAAAAAGTACATGCAAGAACCATGTCTCTTTCACTAACAAATACAGGCATACATGTAGCTGGTAACTCTACAACTCACTCGAAAGGCACTCTGGGAAATAAGGCTTTACACCAAGCAATGTGTTAAATTTAACTTGCTTTGTAACATCAATCACCATAATACAGGCACAGTCATCCGTCTTTCAGACCCGACAGAATAACTTTGTGCAGAGAGAGAGAGGGGCAGAGAAAGAGAGCGAGAGAGGGGGGAGAGCGAGACAGAGATTTCATCATCAAAAGAAAAAGTCACCCACCCGTTCTCTTTTCCCATTCTTATTTATTTCCTCTCTCTGTTCCCCTGCCGTTTGCTGATATGGCCTGTCAAGGTGGGCATTTAGGGCGTACCGCCAATAGAGAAAGATAAAGAAACCCAGTTCCAGCTCTAATTGACTCAGTGCTATTCATTAGATGACTTAATCCTTGGAAATAAATTGCTTGGAGGCTTGTTTAAACCCCTCAACAATCACCCATGTTGACTCTGGGAGGGCTGGAGATGCTTTGAGGCTGTATAGGCACATCCTGGTTAGACCTGAATAAATACACTCAGAGAAATGGAAGAGATTTGAATAAGGATGGTTAATGTCATTCATGTTGAACGTTTTTCGATCACGATGCTCCGACTGCAGTCTGATGTGCAAATCAAATCAAATTGTATTTGTCACATGCGCCGCGCCGAATACAACAGGTGTAAACCTTACAGTGAAATGCTTAAGAACTTTAACCTTTACTTCATACCCATCCCGGATCCGGGAGCATCCTCATCAAAAAAACTGACTAGCATAGCCTAGCCTAACGGGACAGGGATATCATATAATATAATTTCATGAAATCACAAGTCCAATACAGCAAATGAAAGATAAACATCTTGTGAATCCAGCCATCATTTCCGATTTTTAAAATGTTTTACAGCGAAAACACAATATGTATTTATATTAGCTAACCACAATAGCCAAACACACAACGGCATATTTTCACCATGTTTCCACCGCATAGGTAGCCTTCACAAAACCCACAAATAGAGATAAAATGAATCACTAACCTAGAACAACTTCATCAGATGACAGTCTTATAACATCATGTTGTACAATACATTTATGTTTTGTTCGAAAATGTGCATATTTATAGCTACAAATCCTGGTTTTACATTGTAGCCACCATCACAAATAGCACCAAAGCAGCCAGAATAATTACAGAGAGCAACGTGAAATATATAAATACTCATCATAAAACATTTATGAAAAATACATGGTGTACAGCAAATGAAAGATAAACATCTTGTGAATCCAGCCAATATTTCCGATTTTTTAAGTGTTTTACAGCGAAAACGCAATATATATTTCTATTAGCTCATCACAATAGCCAAACACACAAAGCTATTTATCCACCGCCAGCATAGATTTCACAAAAACATCAATATAGATAAAATTAATCACTAACCTTTGGACAACTTCATCAGATGACAGTCTTATAACATCATGTTATACAATACATTTATGTTTTGTTCGAAAATGTGAATATTTAGAGCTGCAAATCGTGGTTATACATTGTGAATATGTAGCAACAATTCACCAAAATCTCCGGAGATATTTTGGACAGTCACCTAATCTAATCAAAGAACTCATCATAAACTTTACTAAAAAATACATGTTGTACAGCAAATTAAAGATACACTGGTTCTTAATGCAACCGCTGTGTTAGATTTTTAAAAATAACTTTACTACAACATACAAAAAGCATTATTGTGAGACAGCGCTCACATATTCTACCCCCTGTTGGAGTGAACATATTCCACAGAAATACGAAATAACATCATAAATTGTGTCTTACTTTTGCTGAGCTTCCATCAGAATGTTGTGCAAGGAGTCCTTGGTCCAGAATAAATCGTTGTTTGGTTTTAGAATGTCCATTTCTTCTGTCGAATTAGCAACCTTGGCTAGCCATGTGGCGCGAACATGCCCATCTTCTCTTGGCGCAAAGAACGGAAAATTCCAAAAGTCCCAATAAACGTTGAATAAACTGATAAAACTCGGTTAAAAAATCCTACTTTATGATGTTTTTCTCATATGTATCAAATAAAAACAGAGCCGGAGATATTCGCCGTGTATACCGAACGCTTTTCAGAAGACATTGTGGAGCTCCTTCGCACGCCGTGGAAAACTGACAAAATGGCTGACCTGTCACTCCAAAAGCTCTTATTCAGCCTCAGATCAAGCTAGACACCCCATACAACCTTCCACTGCCTGTTGACATCTAGTGGAAGGCGTATGAAGTGCATACATATCGATAAATAAAAGCCAGTTGAATAGGCAGGCCCTGAAACAGAGCCTCGTTTTCAGATTTTTCACTTCCTGTATGGAAGTTTGCTGCCAAATGAGTTCTGTTTTACTCACAGATATAATTCAAACGGTTTTAGAAACTTGAGAGTGTTTTCTATCCAATAGTAATAATAATATGCATATTGTACGATCTAGAATAGAGTACGAGGCCGTTTAAATTGGGCACGATTTTTTCCCAAAGTGAAAACAGCGCCCCCCTATCCCAAAGAAGTTGTTTTCTGGGCTAACAATGTAATAAATAATACATAAAAAATAAAAATTACTGCACAGTTTCCTAAGCAAAGCTGCCATCTCTATCTGCACCATATTTTATCTTCTGACCACAACTACTGACCACAACCACAAAACTACTGACCATAACTACTGACCACAACTACTGACCACAACTACACAACTACTGAACCCCACAATTACTGAACTACACAACGACTCACCAAAATGACTGACCACAAGAACACAACTCCTAACCAAAATCATTCCCAATCAGAATAAATCAGAAGTAATTTTGACATTTTGTGTTCATTTTACATTTCCTTAATCACATCAAAAAGGTCCCTAGCGTGAAGGAATGTATTCCATTATTCATAATTCAGTTAATTTGGGCAATATTGACGCTGTTATAAAGTGAATTGTGTTTATGAGGCTTCTCCTCCATGAGGGGACATAAGCACACACCTTCAGCCAACTCAGCAGAATAACATTAAATTAATCACATTTGAATGCCTCTCTAACTGCCAAGGTTAGGTAGAAAATTAAGAAGTATTGACCTAAAGAGCCTCCTTCACTCGCCTACTGACTCTCCCAAACTAGTCCAGAGAACCTGACAGGCTGACACAGTAGAATAGGGGAGTAGATGGAGCAAGCACCAAGGCCTTTAGTAACCATGGCGACATAGTGAATATATAATGGTGAGGAGTTGAGTAGCTGCATCACATGCTCTCAGGGCTCAGTTCTAGGCCCTCTTCTATTTGTGTATTGCCGCCACCTACTGTACGGGAATGGGGGGGGGGGGGACCTGACATCATACAAAAATCAACAATAAAATAATAACAAAAAAACATGCCACTTCTTCAGTGACAGTTCAAATCACATACCTAAACAGGCTCAGGTGCCTGTGAGGACGGAGCATTCATTCATCGACAGGATTCCTTGAGTCCCTGAGTCCCAAAGAACACTAAGCTACTACTCGCAATGATGCCTATTTTCTCATATTTCCTCTCTGTTTGCGCTGTGCAGTTGATAACCAAAGTATTACACGCTACAAAGTCCACCTTGTTAACATGCAACATGTCAGGATGTCTTTGTTGACAAGGAACATCATGTGGTGTTTCTACTCCTGCTACCATTACTTCCTCAACTTCACTCCTTTCTTCCACTCTTCTCACTGCCTCCGGATAGGAGACGTGCTGGACAGCCCTTCATCTTAACACCACCATCTACGTCCTAGGCCCTCTCTTTTTCTCTCTATACACCAAGTCACTCGGCTTTGTCATATCCTCACATGCTCTCTCCTATCATTGCTATGCGGATGACACTACCTTTCCCCACCTTCTGACACCCAGGTGCTTGGATGTCGGCCGACCATCTCTAGCTCAATCTCAACCTCGACAGCTTTTCCTCCCTGGGAAGGCCTGCCGCTCCAAGACTACTCCATCTTGGTTGACAACTCTGCGGTGTCTCTCTTCCAGAGCGCAATGAACCTTGGCGTGACCCTGGACAACACCCGGTCATTCTCTGAAAACATCAAAGCAATGACACGCTCCTGCAGGTTCATGCTCTACAACATCCGTAGAGTATGGCACAAGGTTTAATAGTTTTGTGATTTTCTATTATTTTGTTTTTCAATTATTTTTTTATTCTGTTTAGTTTTAATTTAATTTTCATATTATTTCATTTGAGTTTGCGTATTAAGGACAGAAAGTAGCCTCGTGCATGGTAGGCTAGGAGCCATGCATCTGTTGTAGGCCTACAGCAGGGGTACTCCAGTACTATTTATTAATGTGTTGTAGGCCTACAGCAGGGGTACTCCAGTACTATTTATTAATGTGTTGTAGTCCTATAGCAGGGGTACTCCAGTACTATTTATTAATGTGTTGTAGACCTATGGTAGGGGTATTCCAGTACTATTTATTATTGTGTTGCAGACCTATAGCAGAGGTATTCCAGTACTATTTATTAATGTGTTGTAGACCTATAGCAGCGGTATTCCAGGACTATTTATTAATGTATTGTAGACCTATAGCAGGGGTACTGCAATACTATTTATTAATGTGTTGTAGACCTATAGCATGGGTGCTCCAGTACTATTTGAAAAAGTCTGGTCAAACACATGTCCTTGGTGGCATAGGTCCGGATGGATATTACCATTCAACGGAGTAGTAACAAACCCCAACCCATACAACCAAACTGTTCAAACGGTTCACACCACTGTTGTTGGCAGAGAGAAACAAGTGCAGTTCAAAAGCAAATTGCTTGCAATTCTAAACATTTTCCTCGTCTTATGTGTGTTCATATGATACCAGGAGTCGAATCTTGACCGAATTCCCTCCCCAAAATAATGGCAGTCTCACCTTGTCTTTATCGTGAAATTATTTGTGGCGCTGTTCTGTAACGATGTGCGCTGCGTCGGGAAGCAAGTTCAGGAAGTGAGTGTTTAAATTAAATGAATGGAACATAATACAAAACAAGAAACACTAACAGTACACAGACATCAAACTGAAACAGAAACAATAACGCCTGGGGAAGGAACTAAAGGGAGTGACATATATAGGAAAGGTAATCAGGGGAGTGATGGAGTCCAGGTGAGTGATGACGCACAGGTGCGCGTAACGATGGTGACAGATGTGCGCCATCACGAGCGGCCTTGTGACCTAGAGGCTGGAGAGGGAGCACACTTGACAGTACCCCCTCCTCAACGCACGGCTCCAGCCGCAGGACGCCAACCAAAATGACGATCCCGGGGATCAGGAGCGGACCAGTCACCTCTGCTGAGGCGCGGGAAACCTGTCAGTCCGGCTGAGACGCGGGAGCATGGCAACCTAGAGCGCCGGAGAGAGATCATACGTGATGGTACCCCCTACCGTTCAGCTCCAGCTGCAGGACGCCAACCCAAGGAACGATTCCGAGGATCAGGAGAGGACTGGTCACCCCTGCTGATGTGCGGGAAGCTGGAAATACGGCTGAGGCACGAGAGCCTGACGAGCCGGTGGAAGCAGGGGAGCCTGGCTATCCGGGAAAGGCTTGAAAGCCTGACGGTCCGGCTGAGGCAGGGGAGCCTGGCGATCCGGCTGAGGCATGAGAGCTTGACGAGCCGGCGGAGGCAGGGAAGCCTGGCAATCCGGCTGAGGCATGAGAGCCTGACGAGCCGGCGGAGGCAGGGAAGCCTGGCGATCTGGCTGAGGCATGAGAGCCTGACGAGCCGGCGGAGGCAGGGAAGCCTGGCGATCTGGCTGAGGCATGAAAGCCTGATGAGCCGGCGGAGGCAGGGAAGCCTGGTGATCTGGCTGAGGCATGAAAGCCTGATGAGCCGGCGGAGGCAAGGAAAGCCTGGCGATCTGGCTGAGGCATGAGAGCCAGACGAGCCGGCGGAGGCAGGGAAGCCTGGCGATCTGGCTGAGGCATGAAAGCCTGACGAGCCGGCGGAGGCAGGGAAGCCTGGCGATCTGGCTGAGGCATGAGAGCCTGACGAGCCGGCGGAGGCAGGGAAGCCTGGCGATCTGGCTGAGGCATGAGAGCCTGACGAGCCGGCGGAGGCAGGGAAGCCTGTAGCGGCTCCCGGATCCGACGTCATTCCACCTGACACAAAAAACTCTCCCTGATACTGTCACGCCCTGACCTTAGTTTTCTATATTTTCTGTATTATTTTGGTCAGGTCAGGGTGTGACGAGGGTGGGTATGTGTGTTTTTGTCTTGTCTACGTGTAGTTGCATGTCAGCACTCGTTGTAATTAGCTTCACGTTCGTTTTGTTATTTTGTTAGTTTGTTTAGTGTTTTAGTGTTCTTCATTTATTAAAGAAGAATGTCTTCAAATCACGCTGCGCCTTGGTCTCCTCACTACGACGAACGTGACAGATACTTCCCTTAGGTGAGGCGTTATTCTGTAATGATGTGCACTGAGAGTCAGGAAGCAAGTTCAGGGAGTGAGTATTTTATTAAAATAAATGGAACATAATACAAAACAAGAAACACAAAGAGCACACTGACATGAAACGGAAACAGAAAGCCTGGAGAAGGAACTAGGAAGTGGCATATACAGTTGAAGTCGGAAGTTTACATACACCACAGCCAAATACATTTAAACTCAGTTTTTCACAATTCCTGACATTTAATCAGTGGTGGGCCGTCAGGGCCAGCAAGGCCTTCTCTGCTGGCCTAAACATCATCAGAATACATATATTTTTTTAAATATATTTTCCCACAAATATGTATTAAATTATTCCCCAGAGTAAGAGTTATACTCTTCATTTCATAGCTTTCCTCTTGGTTGCACTGCTTCCAGCCCCAGGTTGAGATTTGGAGGGCTGGTCTTTATGTTAGATCTTTTATCCAATCATATTCAGCCATCATGTGTTGCCAGGGGTCTAAAATCTGCCCTCAGGCCTTCAGAATCAACAGTGTTACACAGGAGCCAGCTAGCAGGCGTAGTGCGTGCACGTCTTTTGATTGGATTACCAATATTGAGAGGCAGGTCCTATGGGCAGGTCTATGCAGAACTTCAGAACTAGGAAACTGAATTTGATAAACGAATTAATTCGCGTACTACTAAACTGTTTTTTCAATCCACAATGGCGGAAGGAGGAGAAGATATCGATTTGGTCGAGGATATAATTATAACGCCATTCTCAAGACGAACTTTTCAAGAAAAGTTAGACATTGTAAGGAGAGGTCAAGGAGCGATTTATCCGATTTGAAGATGTGACAAGCGGCAAGCGAGCTGATGACATTGCCGCTCTTATTTTCCGTTTCTTGGAGGAAAATGAATGTAGTCTGGATAAAGTTGTGGCACAGTGTTTTGATGGCGCAGCAGTCATGGCATCTGGACTCAATGGGGTGCAGGCTAAAGTTAAGGAGAGGGCACCGATGGCCTTATTCATTCACTGCTATGCACATCGACTAAATTTAGTACTGACTCAAGGAGCCTCAAAGCTTAAAGAATGCAAGGTCTTCTTTGCCAACCTCAATGGCCTTGCAGCATTTTTCTCACGATCCCCTAAGCGCACGCAACTGCTGGATGACATCTGCAAGCGTCGTCTTCCTAAGGTTGCACCAACGAGGTGGCAATATACATCTAGATTGGTCAATGCAGTCTTTGAAAAGAGAGTTGCCCTAAAGGAGCTGTTTAACCACTTACTGGAACATCATGATGACCATGACGGGGATACTGTGCTTATGGCTGATGGATTTAATGCACGTTTGGATGATTTTGAGTTTTGTTTTTTGCTTGAAACATTCAATGGGATTTTTAATTATTCGGATGTGCTTTTTGGAATTCTACAGAAACAAACTTTGGATGTACAATTCTGCCTGACAAGGGTGAACGAGTTTTGTGACACAATTGAGCGAGAGAGGTGCAGGTTCAGTCAAATCTACGATGACACAGCGCGCATCTCAAATTCACCCAGCGCACGCAGAGGCCCAGCACAAGGAGACCCTCGCACATACTATCAACAACTCCACAGCAATATTCTGGACAACATTCTTTGCCAGATACGAAACAGGTTTCAAGACCACGAAAAATTAATGTTTCTCTCCCTCCTGGACCCCCGGCACTTTCAGACCTACCGGAAAAAAATTCCCGCAAACAGCCTTCTCCAGCTTAACAGAGAGTCACGGAACACTGTTCGACCTATCCAAGCTAAAAACAGAACTGACTGTAATGTATGCTATGACTGATTTTGAAGGGAAAAGTCCCTCTGATCTCCTTGATTTCCTTAAGCAGAAAAATCTGAATGAGGACATGGGGCAACTTTACACATTGGCATGTGTGACAGTGACTATCCCTGTGTCCACGGCTTCTGTCGAGCGGTCATTCTCGGCCTTAAAGCGAATCAAAACGTATTCCAGAAATGCTACTGGACAGACTCGGCTTTCAGCATTAGCCTCCATGTCGATAGAAAAGGACTTATTGGTGGAACTAAAACGCACAGATAGACTGTACAACAG
This sequence comes from Salvelinus namaycush, assembly GCF_016432855.1. Taxonomy (NCBI): domain Eukaryota; kingdom Metazoa; phylum Chordata; class Actinopteri; order Salmoniformes; family Salmonidae; genus Salvelinus; species Salvelinus namaycush. Next base: position 8,418,315 of record NC_052310.1, read on the forward strand.
AGTCATTGAAGTCTTCTTGAGGAAAGAAAGGAGGAAGGATTTTGTGTTCAAATAATCAGTCTTTGGTGAGTAGGCATACAATGCATGCTATTTTTTATTAAATGTGTATTTATGTTTCGCATTTTATTTCGTTAATATTAAATAGCCTATATATTAACAAAATATAATGGCAAATTGCCTATGTTGCAAATTATTATTTTTTATTTTTATTTTCAGTGAATAGTTATGTGTCTTTATCATCACGGTGAAACTGCTTTGGGTGCGACAATGCGCTGTTTAGTGAACACACTGTATTTATTTTTTTGGGGACTTAAAGCTCAAAGTTTGTGGACCAGAAATGGATAGAAGAAGAATATTAATATAACTCTGTTGCACTCGACTATGTTCTTGCCTATTAGTTGAACTGTACTGTATTGTACTCTTCCCCTGCAATTCTCTGAATAAAAATGTCAATTTCAAGGTGACGCAACGCCTGGTTATACTGCGTTTCTGTCTAAATGTATAGTGTCTAGAGCCATGGCATCATAATGATGGTAATAAGAGGTGGATTAATTCGGGTGGGACTGTGTAGGACCTCACTGAAGGCCCCAGGCCCACGGCACGCCACTGCATTTAATCCTAGTAAAAATTCCCTTTCTTAGGTCAGTTGGGATTACCACTTTATGTTAAGAATGTGAAATGTCAGAATAATAGCAGAGAGAATGATTTATTTCAGTTTAATTTCTTTCATCACATTCCCAGTGGGTCAGAAGTTTACATACACTCAATTAGTATTTGGTAGCATTGTCTTTAAATTGTTTAACTTGGGTCAAACGTTTTGGGTAGCCTCCACAAGCTTCCCACAATAAGTTGGGTGAATTTTGTCCTATTCCTCCTGACAGAGCTGGAGTCAGGTTTGTAGGCCTCCTAGCTCGCACACGCTTTTTCAGTTCTGCCCACAAATATTCTACAGGATTGAGGTCAGGGCTTTGTGATGGCCACTCCAATACCTTGACTTTGTTGTTCTTAAGCCATTTTGCCACAACTTTGGAAACATGCTTGGGGTCATTGTCCATTTGGAAGACCGATTGTGACCAAGCTTCAACTTCCTGTCTGATGTCTTGAGCTGTTGTTTCAATATATCCACATAATTTTTCTTCCACATGATGCCATCTATTTTGTGAAGAGCACCAGTCCCTCCTGCAGCAAAGCACCCCCAGAATATGATACTGTCACCCCCGTGCATCACGGTTGGGATGGTGTGCTTCGGGTTGTAAGCCTCCCTGTAACGGCTGTCTAATGCCTCCTCCTCGGATGAGGAGTAAGGGTCGGACCAAAACGCACCGTTGTATGCAGACATAATATATTTATTAAAGACAAGACGAACCACGAAAACTCTTACACAAACTACAAAACAATAAACGACGTAGACAGACCTGAACTTGAGAACTTACATATATACGAAGAACGCACGAACAGGTACAGACTACACAAACGAACGAGAACACGAAACAGTCCCGTGTGGTGCATACAGACACAGACACAGGAACAATCACCCACAAACAAACAGTGAGAACAGCCTACCTTAATATGGTTCTCAATCAGAGGAAACGTCAAACACCTGCCTCTAATTGAGAACCATATCAGGCAACACATTTAACCCAACATAGAAACACATAACATAGAATGCCCACCCCAACTCACGCCCTGACCAACTAAACACATACAAAAACAAGGAAAACAGGTCAGGAACGTGACACTCCCCCATAATTATGGTCATTATGGCCAAACAGTTCTATTTTTGTTTCATCAGACCAGAGGACATTTCTCCAAAAAGTACAATCTTTGTCCCCATGTGCAGTTGCAACTCGTAGTCTGGCTTTTTTATGGCAGTTTTGGAGCACTGACTTCTTCCTTGCTGAGCAGCCTTTCAGGTTATGTCGATAAAGGACTTGTTTTACAGTGGATATTGATACTTTTGTACCTGTTTCTTCCAGCATCTTCACAAGGTCCTTTGCTGTTGTTCTGGGATTTATTTGCACTTTTCGCACCAAAGTACGTTCATCTCTAGGAGACAGAACGCGTCTCCTTCCTGAGCGGTATGACGGCTGCGTGGTCCCATGGTGTTTATACTTGCGTACTATTCTTTGTACAGATGAACGTGGTACCTTCAGGCATTTGGAAATTGCTCCCAAGGATGAACCAGACTTGTGGAGGTCTACAAAAACATTATTTATTTTTTTTTTATCCCATTTTCTCCCCAATTTTCGTGGTATCCAATCGCTAGTAATTACTATCTTGTCTCATCACTACAACTCCCGTACGGGCTCGGGAGAGACGAAGGTCGAAAGCCATGCGTCCTCCGAAGCACAACCCAACCAAGCCGCACTGCTTCTTAACACCTCCAACCCGGAAGCCAGCCGCACCAATGTGTCGGAGGAAACACCGTGTACCTGGCCCCCTTGGTTAGCGCGCACTGCGCCCGGCCCGCCACAGGAGTCGCTGGAGCGCGATGAGACAAGGATATCCCTACCGGCCAAACTCTCCCTAACCCGGACGACGCTATGCCAATTGTGCGTCGCCCCACGGACCTCCCGGTCGCGGCCGGCTGCGACAGAGCCTGGGCGCGAACCCAGAGACTCTGGTGGCGCAGTTAGCACTGCGATGCAGTGCCCTAGACCACTGCGCCACCCGGGAGGCCCTACAAAAACATTTCTGAGGTCTTGGCTCATTTCTTTTGATTTTCACATGATGTCAAGCAAAGAGGCACTGAGTTTGAAGGTTGACCTTGAAATACATCCACAGGTACACCTCCAATTGACTCAAATTATGTCAATTAGCCTATCAGAAGCTTCTAAAGCCATGACATCATTTTCTGGAATTTTCCAAGCTGTTTAAAGGTACAGTCAACTTAGTGTATGTAAACTTCTGACCCACTGGAATTGTGATACAGTGAATTATAAGTGGAATAATCTGTCTGTAAACAATTGTTGGAAAAATGTCTTGTGTCATGCACAAAGTAGATGTCCTAACCGACTTGCCAAAACTATAGTTTGCTAACAAGAAATTTGTTGAGGGGTTGAGAAACAAGTTTTAATGGCTCCAACCTAAGTGTATGTAAACTTCCAATTTTAACTGTATAGGGAAGGTAATCAGGGGAGTGATGGAGTCCAGGTGAGTGATGAAGTGCAGGTGCGCGTAACGATGGTGACAGGTGTGCGCCATCACAAGTAGCCTGGTGACCTAAAGGCCGGAGAGGGAGCACACGTGACTTGTTCAGATGAACTTTGAAGTTAGTTGTGTTTTTCACTTTTATCTCTGTTCCACACGCTGCCATTTTCTGACACTACAATACAATTATATGTTTTTTCCAGCAATGTACTTAAAATAATCATACGGTGCTTTCCCTTTTGCGACCGACTTCTGCTGGTGTTGGGTTTACTGCCGCCATTATTCAAGCCTATGCTTCACACTCACACTCCATGTTCACCCTCTGATTTCTTCGCTGTTAGCTACTGATAGCGAGTTATTGTGATGCACATGCTAGGTCTATTTGAAACATCGCCATCTACTGGCAGCATTTACCTGCCAGATTCAGAAGCTCAAAAACCCCATTAGATGTTTTTTTTTCTTTTAACTAAATTAGATTTTTTGCCCAAAGTTTAAGAAGTAAAAGAAAACTAAAACTAAGCATAATTTTATTTTAATTTTATTTTAGTTCGTTTTGCAGTCTAAGTTAATAGTTTCAGCATAGTTTCATTTTTCAGTTATTTAATCATTTTATTTCAGTTTACTAAATCATTTTTCAAATTTTAGTTTTTCATTTTAGTTTCAGTTTTCATTTCCTATAATAACCTTGGTACGAACCTTCCTCATACAGGAAGCGGTGCAGGTCCTAATCCTGGGGCTTGTCATCTCACGTCTAGGCTACTATAACTCTCTGTTGGCTGGGCTCTCTGCTTCTGCCATCAAACCCTTGCAACTTATCCAGAATGCCGCAGCCCATCCGGTGTTCAACATTCCAAAGTTATACCATTTCACCCCACTCCTCCGCACACTCCACTGGCTTCCAGTCAAAGTTCAAATTCACTACAAGACCATGGTGCTTGAAACAGCAAGGGGAACTACCTTCAAATTATGCTCAAACTCTACATCCCAAACTGAGCACTCCATTCTACTACCTCTGGTCCCTTGGCCCTAAACCCTACAGGAGGGTAACTCCCACTCAGCTCAGTCAAAGCTCTTCTCTGTGCAGAGTCCCTACCCGTCTTCCAAAAACGTCTGAAACCATACCTCTTCAAAGAGTATCTTAAATGAATCCCCCCTCCCCCCACACATAAAAAATAAATGTTCCTACTAGCACTGACTTTGCTGATAGCTACTTTATTGAGGGTAAATGTACTTACTACGACTGTGATGTGTTGTTGTCTCACCTCGCTATCTTAAGATGAATGCATCAACTGTAAGTTGCTCTGGATAAGAGCATCTGCTAAATGACTAAAATGTAAAATGTAAATAACTACCTTTTGGGTCTGTCGAACATTAAAGCACATAGTCGTGGACTGGCAAAGGCCAGGGGTTTTACTTACACCAAAATAGATATGACTGGACTGGGCATGCCCAGTGGGGGCCCGCGGGCCTTTAGATCAAAGCCTTGGCCTGCTTCAATACAAATAGGGCTCATTAGGGATGCTGAGAGGCAAAGAGATGAATACTGCAACACTGAGGAGAATACTACAACACTGACTAGTACACATGTCTTCTGAGGTGGGGAACTCAGGGGGAGGGGGGATCCACTCTTGGACCTACACTGTAAAAATGACAGGAAACGTTTTACAGTGTAGGGGAGGGCAAGGTTCTGTTCTTCTGTTCAGTCAGCATTTAGTTATATTTCATCATTCTATTTCATGGATCTATTTCATCATTCTATTTAAAAAAGATAATTACTGCCATTTCACCTCATAAAAATACGATTAAGAAAACATGATAAAGTTAGAAAACACGATACAGTCTAAAGGTTCATGTCTGTTGTGGTCATCTTACAGGTTGGAACAGCAAGAGAAAGGAAAACGTTTGACTGGAGCGAGATCGCCTGGAGTCTATCCCACCAAGGCCGACATTTCAATACAGTTTGTTGATGCTGTTGTTCATGTCCCCTCTGCAGGGCTCGTACAGAGATGATGCTGGGGATTATGGAAACATTGGCATTTTCATTTTTCTCTCCAAATGTCCAAGGTCTACAGAGAGAGAGGGGGGCACGTCTATTTGTCTTTCATTTATTTTTATTCTACCTCCCAGGACTCTAAGTGTGATGTTGAACTCGTTTGGTGTTGAGGAGCTTCTGTGGCAGCACAATGCCATCCTAGAGTGCTGGCCTGCCTGCTTTCCTGCCCGCCCGCCTGCGGTAACCTTTACCGAGGCACGCAGTCAGGTGAGCCCCTCTGGAAGCGTACGGCTAATTTGTCTTCGCCAAATAAATGATGATCGTCTGCAGGGTCTGGATGAGCGGTCAATGTTGAAGAAAATAGGCAGTCGATGAGGTATTGAGTGAGTGAGCTTTTTGTGTTTTGTTTCATTCTTTTCTGTTTTCGGTATTGTGTGTTTATACCAGCCAAGCCATTCTGTTGGTGTCATTGTAGTGCTTTTACTATTGCCAGAATTCAACTCTCCGTTGGATGAATTATTGGAGGTTTGCTGATGATTGTCTCTCGAATGGACTTGATTGTTCATATCAGTTAAAACACACACACCTCCTTACGCCCTTGTTGTGACTAAAAGTCAACAACAGTAAAATATTTATATCCATGCTTCCTCTTGTGGTATAATTAAGCAATAAGGCACGAGGGGGTGTGGGATATGACCAATATACCATGGCTAAGGGCTGTTCAGCATTCAGGGCTTGAACCACGCAGTTAATAAGTGACATTATAAACTGGATGGTTCGAGCCCGGAATGCTGATTGGCTGACAGCCGTGGTATATCAGACCTTGTACCACAGGCATGACAAAACGTTTATTTCATAAGTGACAATAATGTATTGGTGTTTTTCTCTCTCTGCCAGCTTTGCCTCAGGACAAATACATTAACCAGATTACCATGCCAACTGACCGAGTCATTTCGTCTTTTTTGTGTATCCAATTAGCAACCTAGAAACACATTGGCAATTTTCTGTCGGGAGACACACACTTTGATACAGTGGACCTTGAAATCTGTCATGAACACCATCATCTCAGAGGACTGATCAACAAACAGATCTTCTCTCTCTCTCTGTCTCCCCCCTCCCTCCCCTCTCCCTGTCTCTCCCCTCCCTCCCTCCCTCCCCTCCCCCTGTCTCTCCCCCTCCCCTCTCCCTGTCTCTCCCCCCCTCCCTCCCCTCCCCCTGTCTCTCCCCCTCCCTCCCCTCCCCCTGTCTATCCCCCCCTCCCCTCTCCCTGTCTCTCCCCCTCCCTCCCCTCCCCCTGTCTCTCCCCCCTCCCTCCCCTCCCCCTGTCTCTCCCTCCCCTCTCCCCCCCTCCCCCTTCTCTCCTTGTCTCCCCTCTCCCTGTCTCTCCCCCCTCCCTCCCCTCTCCCTGTCTCTCCCTCCCTTCCGTCTCTCTCCCCCTCTCGCTCTTCCTTACCCTCTCTCTCTCTTCCTCCCTCTCTCTCTCTCTCTTCCTCCCTCTCCCCTCTCCCTGTCTCTCCCTCCCTTCCGTCTCTCTCTCCATCTCTCCCCCCTCTCTCTCTCTCTCGCTCTCTCTCTTCCTTACCCTCTCTCTCTTCCTCCCTCTCTCTATCTCTCTAAGCTAAGCATCAGTCAGGTTGGAAATTGTTCTCTCCTCGTCAGAGACATAGAGCCCTGTGACGTTTCTGCTATTGTTTTGAGCTTGGTCACATTCTGTGGGCACAAACAGGAGAACAAAAAGATCTGGTACTGGTAGTCCCTCTGTTTCAAATCAATTTGTTTCCATTTTTTCCATTGGACCCTGGTTCTGTCTTGTGCTGAGCGTCCCCTCTGTCTGACTTGGCAGGTCTAGTGATGGCATCAGTGGCCTGCATCTCCTCTCCTTGTCAGCTCTGTCCTCTGCCTCTGCCAGCCTGCCTCTCACCTGTCTGTCAACACTGAAACCTGCTTGGAGAAGCATCCATCCACTGACATGTAGCCTCACAGCCTGCTGTGTCAGTGCTTATAGCTGCAGTGTTTGTGGTTTTGCTTCCTGTCTTTCAAACATGGTGCCAAGTCTCATGACGTGTGTGGCAAAGCTGGCATCTTTAGGATGTGTGCTGTAGGAACTCCATTTGTTGTGCATATTATGGTAATGTGTGCAAAGCTGCTTCCCTGTCTCCAGATCCATGTTATATCTCTGGGCAGAATCGGGCCCACTCGCCAATAGCTAATATGCATCATACTGTAACCGCACACAGACACAAACTGTCCCGTTATCGTTGCTAAGGCTGTCCCAAAATGAAAGGCTACTAATTACTGTCACTAATCAATGCGCTTCCGGTCTGAAAGCGCTTGCCAGCATTTTCTGTCCCGCCGTTTAGCTGTCCCTCGGAGTTAAGAGGGCTTTATGGGGGATAAACAAAGCCATTCAGAGTAATGAGACACCAAAGAACGCAGGTCAAAAGCTCTTTTGAATATCATATTACAGCAGAGTATTGAGTCATGGGTATTAAGTCAATTGGAGGGTGAAATTTCTGCACGGCAGGCCATGGTAGAATGTGGAAAGTGGGTACATGCTTTAGTTAAACTTTTTATTTAGGCTCAAAGTAACAAAGCAGAATTGCTATGTAAATCACTTGAACGCGTCATCAGCGCTGTGCAGAAATGCTGAGACTGGTATCTGATCATGCTGTGGTTACTACTTGTCTAACCTAGGCTACTGCACCTGTAAGATAAGTTACATGCTGTGTTTCTAAAAAAAACTGCAATAACTACACCTGTTAGTGTAATGTTAAATAACATTGTACACTGCCTACGCTGTGGTTGTAATCTGGTTACTTGATGTACATTCAACAAGTATACAATTTCGACCAGAAAATTGTGTCATAATGATATCCAATGTCTGAGTCCAGGGCCCGGTTTGACAAAAGCATCCCATGGCTCAAGTTCATCGTTAGATCCTTCATAGTAGCATTGTTAAATCTCAGAGCTGTTTCCCAAAACCATCGTTATTAATGTTGCACCTGAAAAAGCTACCTCTTAAAGATTGGACTCTTTTTATAAATTTTCGCCTAAAATGACATACCCAAATCTGACTGCCTGTACCTCAGGACCTGAAGTAAGGATCTGCATATTATTGATACCATTTGAAAGGAAACACTTTGAGGTGTGTGGAAATATGAAATTAATGTAGGAGAATTTAACACATTGTATCTGGTAAAAGATAATATAAAGAAAAAAACATGTGTTTTTCAATTTTTTTATCATCTTTGAAATGCAAAAGTAAGGCCATATTGTATTATTTCAATTTAGACACAATTTAGATTTTGGCCACTAGATGGCAGCAGTGTATGTGCAAAGTTTTAGACTGATCCTATGAACCATTGTATTTCTGTTCAAAATGTTGTATCAAGTCTGCCCAAATGTGCCTAATTGTTTTATTAATACATTTTCAAGTTCATAACTGTGGACTTTCCTCAAACAATAACATTATATTCTTTCACTGTAATAGCTACTGTAAATTGGACAGTGAAGTTAGATTAACAAGAATTTAAGCTTTCTGCCCATGTCAGATATGTCTATGTCCTGGGAAATGTTCTTGTTACTTACAACCTCATGCTAATCACATTAGCACACGTTAGCTCAACGGTCCCGTGGGGGGGGACAACGATCCTGTAGAGAGGTTTTAATCTAGCGCCTGCCTCAGACCACTCGTGGAACAGATAAGTACATTGTTAGATGCTTTTCTGCCCTCCCTGGTGACTTTATACACAGAAGAGCTCTGCGAAACATAGATTCACATAGTTTATCCGTCTCTCTGTGACCACAGATAACTTCAGAACAAAGTTGACTACAAATACAACGTTGCAAATGTCTTTGCAGTTGATACAAACAAGCGAAGTATAAAAAGATGCGTCAAATGTAAACCAAGATGACTGCATTAAAACAGAGTAGACTATAGGCCTATTTCAATCATATTGAAATATGCTTCATGTTCAATAAATGGAGTTCTATTTTGCTACTTGTAGGCTACTGTCTATAATTTGTCTCAATATATTTGAAGATGTGTAGCCTAACATGTGCGCAATGATGTGACAAATCTATGCTTTTGTGGATTTGTATTGGGTAAGCATTAGAATAAGCCGCCTCAATATTTGCAGCCATAGGTAGTAATATCTTTCTAGGAGCTGATCCGTCGTCAGTATTGTGAAATATAACCTTTGGGTAAGATTTGAATTGAGAAAGCTGATCTGAGAGCAGATTTCTATCCTATAAGTATTGGCAGATGCTCCAGCGACACACTTAGCAACTGACCTCTCTTCGTGGTGTGTAAGAAAGATGCTTCATTAAAACATTTGTAAGCCTAAATTCCATCGCTATTGGTGAAACTGGCCCGGGTGGTTTAAGGTTTAGCTGGGTTAACATTATTGCAATGTTTGGCAACCTTTCAAAACACGCTAGTCTTCAAGCCACATGGTACACTGAAGTCATCACTTTTCCACACAGTCGAGACTTTCTCCGCTAACCTTGTAGCTGGACTGGATTATTAAAAGCCAAATAGACAGTACTTTGTCCGGGGACAGTTAGCGTAGTTCTCCTAATAGTTCTAAAAAAAGAGTCAAATTAACAAAGTTAGAAGGACAACAGCAACATTACCCGACTTAATGGTTACCGTGACGATGTGTGTCTGATATAATTACCTCATTATGTGCCTATCTATCACTCACGTGTCGGGAAATGATCTGAATCCCTCGATTGCTTCACAAATAGAAAGTGCATTGCGTATGGTGCACTGAATGTGACTCTGGAAAGCGTTGATGTTGATTTGATGGATGAAGCGAGGAAAGACTGCCAGTGTCACTCCATCAGAGCTAATGGAGCTGAGAAAGAGAGAGAGACTTCAGGGAGCCCAATACTAAGGGCCAAGGTTGCATAAAACCTCATTCATTCCAAATGATTATAAACAGAGAGAGTTTTCTGTGGTGATGGGCTTGAGTCCTTTACTTTTCTTTTCTTTCTCTCTCACCTCTCTTACCGGAAATCAATGAAGCAATGTTTAATATGTGAAATATGGATACACTTAGGCCCACTGACATGTAATTAAAATGTGTGTTTTTTGCAGAGAAGATAGAGTGTTTATATGCCTTGCTTACAGTGTAGGAATTACCATATTAGACCAATGTTATCTTAGACCAATGTTATCTTAGACCAATGTTATCTTAGACCAATGTTATCTTAGACCAATGTTATCTTAGACCAATGTTATAATCATAGGCTAATGTTATAATCATAGACCAATGTTATAATCATTGACCAATCATAGACCATTGTTATAATCATAGACCAATCATAGACCAATGTTATAATCATAGACCAATGCCTGTTAGGGGTTTAGCCTAAATACCATATCCTATTGACTCTTATTTGCCAGTGCGTGCGAGTGTGTGTGCGTGTGTGACTGTGACTGTGTGCGTGTGTGACTGTGACTGTGACTGTGTGCGTGTGTGCCCCATGGCTTGGTTTGGAGAGGCTCACAGGGGAGAGTGACAGAGCTGTGAAAAGGAGGCAAGATGAATGACTACCACTCTCGTTTCCTCTCCATCCCTCCATCTATCTCTCCAGGCGGTAGGGAGTTAAAGCATGTCTTTCTGGCTGTCATCCACCGCCATTGTGGAGATGACTCTGTGGACTCTGTAAAGGTGAACCAGAACAACAATAGTCAGGATGATAACAGTGCCTGGCAGGCAGAGAGAGGGCTGTAGAGCATGCTACTCATGTACAGGGAATAGGCGTAGTAATGTTCCATGGACATAGTACTGTATGTTAGAAAATAACCTTTTGAATAGGGTCACCACTCTGTCATGGGGGGGGGGGGGGTAGTATAGTCAGTAGCTCTGGACGTATGTAGTCTGTAGATACCTCTACATTACACTTTAAAACCTGATAAGTTCTGGCTACTCAAACATTTTGAGGAAACCGATTACCTAAAAATGAGTACTTAAGAAACTTAAATAGCTGAAGTGAGCAGGACATGTGTGACTCACCGCCTGGATTCGGTCTTATGTAGCAAAATTTGAATGTCTGCTTGTTACATTGGATAAAAGTAGAGACTCAGAGCTACAAAATGGTATATCATACACTGCATTTGAGGAAACAATGGGGAAGTAATAATGCTTTGAAAGTTGATCAACTTGTAAACTCACTTTTGAGAAAACCGTCTTTCAACGTTTTGGTACTAGTATTGGATGATTTGTTTCCTATCATACCGTATCCCATTGGCTAAAGAAGAGGGTGTGGAGAAACTGAGTGCAACATAGAGGGTGGGCAGAGGCATTTTTATTAACGTTCCAATCAGCATCAGTCCAGATTGCTTGATCTGCAGAAACAAATTGGGAATAACCTTGAAATAGGATTTGAAAACCCTCCCTGAGAGCTCACTCATACACAGACAAAATAACCTGTTGACACCTTAAATGACTTTCTACTGGGCCTGTCATGGTGTTACTAGTGATTCATGCATCTGAATCAGTGATGAACCAAGCCCATTTTTTTTACATTCTCTACAGAATTATGCCTGTACACAGCCTTTAATAAGGCTATATAAAAAAAACAGATGTATGCTTAAACTGTGGCATTTTCTAAATCCCTTGAAGGATTAGGGCTTTCCTTACCTTGATTCATAAATTCCCCTGCCTAGACAATATTTATCATGTATCTAAAATTCCGATGCATATTGTTTTTCTATGACCTCTCTCTTTCTCTCTCAGTTTTATTTAATTTCAGTCATATTTTCTAGGTGGAACAAGATTGTCCTCTGGTGGTTTAACCACAGTAGTGACACTCATAACTCTATTCACTGAGTAAGAGTGGTCTGAGTGTGGATGGGAAATCAGAAAACGATCTGTTATTGGCAGAGAGTTCTGGAACTCTTTCTTATTGGTCTATTAACTAATTTACCGCCTGGTGATGTCACCGTGGAAGGCCAAAACTCCATCCCACCAAAACAGACTGAAATGTCAGGCGGTCTGTTCAAACAGCTCTTACACTAAAAAAGGATTATCATAATTTCTCACAATTTCACAGTATCATTCCAACATCATAGTGTGGAAATATACACTGAGTGTACAAAACATTAGAAACACCATTTTTTAAAAGCATTCCACAGAGATGCTAGCCCATGTTGAGTCCCAAAGCTTCCCATGGTTGTGTCAAGTTGACAAAGATGTCCTTTGGGTGGTGGACCATTAATTCATAATACACAAGAGCAACTGTTGAGTGTGAAAACCCCACCCCAGGTGCAGTTCTTGACACACGCAGGCCTGGCACCTACTACCATACCCGTTCAAAGGCACGTAAATATTTTGTGTTGCCCATGTCTCAATTGTCTCAAGGCTTTAAAATCTTTCTTCAACCCTTCATCTACACTGATTGAAGTGGATTTAACAGGTGAAGTCAATAAGGGATCATAGCTTTCACCTGGTCGGTCTATGTCATGGAAAGAGCAGTTGTTCCAAATGTTTTGTAGACTGATGTACATTGATTAATTGATTATTTCATTTCATGCTACTCAATCATAATCCAATATATTAATTGGATTTATTGTACCCTTTTACTGAAATCGTTGATTCCGTTTAGATGCTGATAGTTTAGATTTGCCAACACAATAGTTTAAAACCTTTCTAGGCTAGGGGGTGGTATTTTCACGTCCGGATGAAAAGCGTGCCCAAAGTAAACTGCCTGCTACTTAGGCCCAGAAGCTAGGATATGCATAGTATTAGAAGATTTGGATAGAAAACCCTCTGAAGTTTCTAAAACTGTTTGAATAATGTCTGTGAGTATAACATAACTTTTTTTGCAGGCGAAACCCCGAGGACAAACCATCCAGGAATTTTTTTCTTGAGGTGACAGTGTTTTCAATGGATTTTCTATGTGGACCTAGATTTCTAAGGCACTTGGTTGCAGTTCCTATTGCTTCCACTAGATGTCAACAGTCTTTAGAAATTGGTTGATGTTTTTCCTTTGAGTAATGAAGAAGTAGCCATTTCCTATCTGGGTGGATAGCCAAGTGTACTGTTGTGGTTGGGGCGCACGACCTGAAGCTCGCTCCACTTTCATTTTATCCGCTATTGAACGCAGTTTATCCCGTCTTAAATTTTATCGATTATTTACGTTAAAAAATACCTAAAGTTGCATTAGGAAAGTTGTTTTGAAATGTTTGGACAAAGTTTACAGGTAACTTATTAGATAATGTATAGTCATGTCGGGCAAGTTGGAACCAGTGATTTTCTGAATCAAACGCGCCAAATAAATTGACATTTTGGAGATATAACGACGGAATTTATCAAAGAAAAGGACCATTTGTGATGTTTATGGGACATATTGGAGTGCCAACAGAAGAAGCTCTTCAAAGGTAAGGCATGAATTATATCGTTATTTCTGAGTTTTGTGTCGCGCCTGGCGGGTTGAAATATGATTGTCATGTGTTTGTTTGATGGGGTGCTGTCCTCAGATAATAGCATGGTTTGCTTTCGCCGTAAAGCCTTTTTGAAATCTGACACGGTGGCTGGATTAACAAGAAGTAAAGCTTTAATTTAGAGTTTTGCACTTGTGATTGTATGAAAGTTAAATATTTCTAATAATTTTATTTGAATTTGGCGCTCTGCCATTTCACCGGATGTTGTCAAATCGATCCCGTTAACGGGATTTGATCCCTAAGAAGTCATTAAATGCATATGCTACATGTCTAACATTTCCTGTAGGAATTGTCTCATCATTTACCTGACAAAATATTATGCTAATATTTATCTGTTACTTCCTCTTGCATTCACCCCTCAAATTTTCTCTCTTTGCCCCAATCCATCTATTTTCTCCCACCTCGCTCATGACAGATCAAACTGAGCAAGGTGCTGCATGTCCTGAGAAACTAAGACAACCTACACCTAAACCAAGAACTAGAAAATCGTCACAACTGGAAGCTGATGGGAGTGCTGTGGAACCACCTGAGCAGAAGTGAATTAAGGCCATGTAACTCTTTACTACAGTGAAAACTCGAGTACAAAAACATTCAAGCTGGTCCATGTTGGTCTTTCTTGGTCCATACTGGTCCGTGCTGGTCCATGCTGGCCAGTGCTGGTCTGATGCTGGTCAAGCATGGTCTAACTGGTTATGCTGGTTGACCAGCATGGTCTAGCTGGTCAATTATGCAAATACTGAGCTGTGTTGTATACTAATACAATTGCTCAGCGAAAAAAACAATAATAGCAAAATATGTCAATTATTATTTCAATACTTTGTGCACCCTTCCCTTATGAGGATAACGGCTCTTAGCCTTTTTCTATAAAGTTTTATGAGATATTAGAACAAATTGGGAGGGATCTTAGACCATTCCTTTATACATAATATTTCCAGATTCTTGATATCCTTCGTTCTTCGGTCTTTGCTAATGGACTTGCCTCTTCAATTCTTACCACAGGTTTTCAATGGGGTTCAAGACCAGAGATAGAGATGGCCATTGCAAAATGTTGATTTTGTGGCCAATTAACCATTTCTTTGTGGATTTTGATGTGTGCATGGGTTTATTGTCTTGATGGAAGATCGACTCGCAGCCAAGTTTCAGCCTCCTCGCAGAGGCAGACAGACTTTGGGGTAAAATGTACTGGTAATTGGTAGAGTTCATGATGCCGTTGACTTTAACAAGGGCCCCAAGACCAGTGGAAGTAAAACAGCCCCATAGCATAAGAAACCACCACAATATTTTACAACAGATATGAGGTTCTTTTCACTGGTGTGTGTGGCCAAAGAGCTCTATCTGACCATAGCAACCATTTCCAATCCAAGTGCCAAAGCCATTTAGTAAACTCCAGGCTTTTCCATTTGTTGGTTTCTCTCAGTAAAGGCTTTTTTTCTGGCAGCCCTTCAAGCCTATTGGCATGGAGGTGGTGTGTTATTGTAGATTTAGAGACTTGGTGAGAGACTTGGTGACCCCAAAATGTGACTAAGTTCTGTAATTTTCTAATTGCGGCCCTTGGATTTTTCTTTACCTCCCAAACCATCTTCCTCACTGTGCGTTTGGACAATATACACTTGGTTCCTCTACCAGGCAAGTTTACCACTGTTACAGTGGTTTTGAACTTAAATTGACACCCAAATAGTTGTAAGTGGTGTTTGGATTTTCAGTATTTTTTTGTACCCATTGCCTGATTTATGAAAGTCAACAACCATTTGACTCTTTTCATTTGTGAGTTCTTTGCCTTTTCCCGTGTGGATGGATGACAAAGGCCTCCTGAGTCCTCTCTCCGTCCTCTCTCACCTCCTTTTGAAAAAGGTAAAAGGTAATCGAGGAGGGTGAACATGGACGAAAATGCACTTGTTTGAAATGATTCTCCTTCTCGACTAGTGCGTCATCAGGCAAATTACGTTTACAGGGGTGGATCCCAAAATAAATGTGTAAAGTGATAAAAAACTGTTTAAGTCAGTTGTGCAAGACTTTTTTAAAGATAAAACGATAAGTCGAATATTGTTTTTAAACATGTGAATGCTTTTGTCCTCCGACAAAACAAAAGCTGATTCAAAGTGGCTGTGGCAGATTTTAAGACTCGGTGAAAGGTGGCGAGGAGGGCACTCTTCTGTTCTCCTACTAACGAATTGACATCACCTCGACAGCTTATCGGTTTGCGGGTCATGGAGGAGAGAGGGTGGGGGATGGACTTTTGTCCAAATGTAAAAAAGTGATTTTACATGTGCGTTACCATATTTTCATACCCCAGTGAAACAGGAAGCAATGGAAGGCCTCAATACAGTTCCTCATACTGAGATGACCATAAAAAAAGTAGAATGTTAATGCAGACTTAATTTTGTTTGATTTAATATATAAGACTCTTTAGAGGTGCCAATAATTTTGACACCTATCATTTTTAGATTAAAAAAAAATGTGTTAAACAAAATACATTTCTCTGAACAATTGTATTTGTGTAAAATAATGCATACATTTTTCATATATATACAGTCTTTTTGCACATTTTTATCAAGGGTGTCAATTTTAGAGGTGACTGTACAGTACAGTACATACAAAAACAGAGATATTGAAACAAACAATTCAAAAAAATCTCATCGCAAATAGAGCATGCTGGGAAATATGATAATGACCAGCTAGACCAGGCCTGGGCAGTTATTTTCCATGGAGGGCCACATTAGAATATATTTTTGCCATCGCGAGCCAGAATCATATTACAGGATTATACATCATGTGTATGACTGTGTTGACAGATGTACCTACTATAAATGTCGTCCAGATATGCTAATTATTTGACTGTTTTAACATGCACAGAAATAAACCACATCCATGTTCTCTTTTTGGTAGGTATTTTCATTATCAAACATGCAATGAACTACACAGAGGGAAAAGTAACTGTGCATTCAGCATCACGGACAGAACTCGTTAACCTTTCTCGCCCCGGGGTTCCGCTGGCGGAACACCCACAACATTCCGCTGCCTTCGCAGAGCGCGAAATTCAAAAAATATTTTTTAGAAATATTTAACTTCCACACATTAACAAGTCCAATACAGCAAATGAAAGATAAACATCTTGTGAATCCAGCCAACATGTCCGATTTCTAAAATGTTTTACAGCGAAAACACAATATATATTTATGTTAGCTCACCACAATAGCCAAACACACAACGCTATTTATCCACCGCATAGGTAGCTTTCAAAAAACCGACAAAATATAGATATAATTAGTCACTAACCAAGAAACAACTTCATCAGATGACAGTCTTATAACATGTTACACAATACATTTATGTTTTGTTCGAAAAATGTGCATATTTGAGGTATAAAATCATAGTTTTACATTGCAGCTACAATCACAAATAGCACCGAAGCAGCCAGAATAATTACAGAGAGCAACGTGAAATACCTAAATACTCATCATAAAATATTTATGAAAAATACATGGTGTACAGCAAATGAAAGATAAACATCTTGTGAATCCAGCCAATATTTCCGATTTTTTAAGTGTTTTACAGCAAAAACACAATATAGCATTATATTAGCTTACCACAATAGCCAAACACACAACCGCATTTATCAGCAGCAAAAGGTAGCGATCGCAAAAAAACAGCAAAAGATATAAAATGAATCACTAACCTTGACCAACTTCATCAGATGACAGTCCTATAACATCAGGTTATACAATACACTTATGTTTTGTTCGAAAATGTGCATATTTTGAGCTGAAAACCGTGGTTATACATTGTGAAAATGTAGCAACTTTTTCCCAGAATCTCCGGATATATTTCTGACACTCACCTAATCTGACCAAATAACTCATCATAAACTTTACTAAAAAATACATGTTGGACAGCAAATGAAAGATACACTAGTTCTTAACTTCTTATGGCTGCAGCCCGACACCGGTACACTTATG
The DNA here is from genome assembly GCF_016432855.1 of Salvelinus namaycush. Taxonomy (NCBI): domain Eukaryota; kingdom Metazoa; phylum Chordata; class Actinopteri; order Salmoniformes; family Salmonidae; genus Salvelinus; species Salvelinus namaycush. The sequence continues at coordinate 8,435,866 of NC_052310.1, forward strand.
ACAACAGCCAGCTCAAAGTGCAGGGCGCGAAATTCAAAAGATATTTTTTTTAAATATTTAACTTTCACACATTAACAAGTCCAATACAGCATATGAAAGGTACACATCTTGTGAATCCAGCCAACATGTCCGATTTTTAAAATGTTTTACAGGGAAGACACAATATGTAAATCTATTAGCTAACCACGTTAGCAAAAGACACCACTTTTTTTACTCCATCAGTTTTTTACTCCATCAGTAGCTATCACAAATTCGACCAAATAAAGATATAAATAGCCACTAACCAAGAAACAACTTCATCAGATGACAGTCTGATAACATATTTATTGTATAGCATATGTTTTGTTAGAAAAATGTGCATATTTCAGGTATAAATCATAGTTTATATTGCAGCTACAATCAGAAATTGCACCGAAAGCAGACAGAATAATTACAGACACCAACGCCAAATAACTAAATACTCATCATAAAACATTTCTGAAAAATACATAGTGTACAGCAATTGAAAGACAGGCATCTTGTGATTCCAGACAATATTTCCGATTTATCAAGTGTTTTACAGCGAAAACACAATATAGCGTTATATTAGCGTAGCCACAATAGCCAAAAACACAAGCAATTTCCCAGTAGCAAAAGTTAGCGATCGTAACAAACAAGCAAAAGATATATAATTTTTGACTAACCTTGATTTTCTTCATCAGATGACAGTCCTATAACATCAGGTTATACATACACTTATGTTTTGTTCGAAAATGTGCATATTTAGAGCTGAAATCAGTGGTTACACATTGTGCTAACGTAGCATCTTTTTCCCACAACGTATAAACAGCAACGATATTTTTCTGACACGTTTTCTGACACACATATTCTGACCAAATAGCTATTCATAAACATAAGTAAAAAATACATGTTGTATAGGAAATGATAGATCATTAGTTCTTAATGAAATCGCAGTGTTAGAATTCTAAAAAATAACTTCATTACGACATCCAGCTTCGGTATAGCTGAGTACCCCAAAGTTGGGCGCCCACGACTAATTCACATGCACGACAGATATATGAATTAGCATCATAAAATGTTTCTTACTTTTGGTGATCTTCCATCAGAATGTTGTAGAAGGTGTCCTTTGTCAAGAACAGTCGTTGTTTGGATTTAAAACGTTCATTTTCCCTCTCGATTTAGCACGCGCACTTGCCAAGTGGCACAAAGCTCTCCAAGTCAACAAACGGAAAAGAACGGAACACGGCAAAACTCCTGATGAAACTATATTGAAAAAACATACTTTACGATGATATGGTCACATGTATCAAATAAAATCATAGCCGGAGATATTAGTCGTCCATAACGACAGCTAAACAGAAGGCAAATCCATGTCCCCTTTCGCGCGCTCCAGAAAACAGAAAATGGACGGTCACGTCATTCAAAGAGCTTTTATTCCACCTCAGACCAAGATAAACACGAAATTTCTTCTCTCACCGCCTCTTGACACCCAGGGGAAGGTGTATGAAGTGCACGTAGACTCTTACGTATCATGCCCATGTATAGGCAGGGATTAGAACAGAGCCTCGGTTTCAGACATTCCACTTCCTGGTCAGGAAGTGTGCTGCAGAATGACTTCTGTTTCACTCAGAGAAATAATTCAAACGGTTTTAGAAACTAGAGAGTGTTTTCTATCCAATAGTAATAATAATATGCATATTGTACGAGCAAGAATTGAGTACGAGGCCGTTTGAAATGGGCACCATTTATCTGGCTACTCAATACTGCCCCTTGCAGCCCTAACAGGTTAATGCAACCGCCGTGTTAGATTTTTTAAAATAACTTTACCATAACAAACAGCTTACGTTATAGCGAGACAGCGCCCGCAAAAAGTGCGGAAAATATGACTCTACATTTTCCACAGAAATACGAAAAAACATCATAAATGGTTCTTACTTTTGCTGAGCTTCCATCAGAATCTTGTACAAAGAGTCCTTTGTCCAGAATAAATCGTTGTTTGGTTTTAGAATGTCCTCTTCTCCTGTCGAATTAGCAACATTAGCTAGCCATGTGGCGCACACATGCCCAAATTCTCCTGACGCAAAGAAAAGAAAATTCCAAAACTCGCACTAAACGTTCAATAAACTGATACAACTCGGTTGAAAAAACCTACTTTATGATGTTTTTCTAGTATGTATCAAATAAAAACAAAGCCGGAGATATTAGCCGTCTATACCGAACGCTTTTCAGAAGCCAATGCTGATGTCCTTCCCGCGCCTAGGGTAGAGAAAGGATATTGTGGTCACGTCATTCCAAGAGCTCTTGTTCGACCTCAGATCAAGCTAGACACCCCATTCCACCTTCCACTGCCTGTTGACATCTAGTGGAAGGCGTATGCAGTGCATGTATATCCATAGATTTCAAGCAATTGAATAGGATGGCCCTGGAACAGAGCCTCGATTTCAGATTTTTCACTTCCTGTCAGGAAGTTTGCTGCAAAATGAGTTCTGTTTTACTCACAGATATAATTCAAACGGTTTTAGAAACTTGGGAGTGTTTTCTATCCAATAGTAATGATAATATGCATATTGTACGATCTAGAATAGAGTACGAGGCTGTTTAAATTGGGCACGATTTTTTCCCAAAGTGTAAATAGCGCCCCCTACACACTAACAGGTTAACGGGTATGCACAAAAACACAAGAAAGAGAGAGAGCTCAACATTACATTTAAACTACTCAATCAGTGTGAGGAGTGAAGTCTCTGATGGACATTGACTAGAGCAATGAAGTCTCTGATGGACATTGACTAGAGCAGTGAAGTCTCTGATTGACATTGACTAGAGCAGTGAAGTCTCTGATGGACATTGACTAGAGCAGTGAAGTCTCTGATGGACATTGACTAGAGCAGTGGAGTCTCTGATGGGCATTGACTAGAGCAGTGAAGTCTCTGATGGGCATTGACTAGAGTAGTGAAGTCTCTGATGGACATTGACTAGAGCAGTGGAGTCTCTGATGGGCATTGACTAGAGCAGTGAAGTCTCTGATGGGCATTGACTAGAGTAGTGAAGTCTCTGATGGGCATTGACTAGAGCAGTGAAGTCTCTGATGGACATTGACTAGAGCAGTGAAGTCTCTGATGGACATTGACTAGAGCAGTGAAGTCTCTGATGGACATTGACTAGAGCAGTGAAGTCTCTGATGGGCATTGACTAGAGCAGTGGAGTCTCTGATGGACATTGACTAGAGCAGTGAAGTCTCTGATGGACATTGACTAGAGCAGTGAAGTCTCTGATGGGCATTGACTAGAGCAGTGAAGTCTCTGATGGGCATTGACTAGAGTAGTGAAGTCTCTGATGGGCATTGACTAGAGCAGTGAAGTCTCTGATGGACATTGACTAGAGCAGTGAAGTCTCTGATGGACATTGACTAGAGCAGTGGAGTCTCTGATGGACATTGACTAGAGCAGTGAAGTCTCTGATGGGCATTGACTAGAGGAGTGAAGTCTCTGATGGACATTGACTAGAGCAGTGAAGTCTCTGATGGACATTGACTAGAGGAGTGAAGTCTCTGATGGACATTGACTAGAGTAGTGAAGTCTCTGATGGGTATTGACTAGAGCAGTGGAGTCTCTGATGGGCATTGACTAGAGCAGTGAAGTCTCTGATGGACATTGACTAGAGCAGTGGAGTCTCTGATGGACATTGACTAGAGCAGTGAAGTCTCTGATGGACATTGACTAGAGCAGTGAAGTCTCTGATGGGCATTGACTAGAGCAGTGAAGTCTCTGATGGACATTGACTAGAGCAGTGAAGTCTCTGATGGACATTGACTAGAGCAGTGAAGTCTCTGATGGACATTGACTAGAGCAGTGAAGTCTCTGATGGACATTGACTAGAGCACTGAAGTCTCTGATGGGCATTGACTAGAGCAGTGAAGTCTCTGATGGACATTGACTAGAGCAGTGAAGTCTCTGATGGACATTGACTAGAGCAGTGAAGCCAGGTATAGTTTCTGTCGCTATGCGCAGGATTGCTGAGAGGTGAGAGTCAGTAAGAGATGATCTGTGCCTTGACTTGATATATTTCATCACTGAAAATTACTGTTCACATGACTGTTTCGCAAGACTCCTAATCTTTGGAAAGTTTTGTTCATCAAGAGTTGCATAGAACGTTGTCAGTGACATTGTGAATAGTTCTCCAGTCACTGCATCAGACTGAAGATCGATAAGCTCAAGTTGCACGTCAGTGGGAGTGTTATCCATATTGAAGGTGAAAGGAGAGGAAACCAACAGCATGTCGTTTTCCAACACTTTGAAATCCTCAAAACGAGGAGAAAACTCACAGTTCAAAGCTCGCAGCAGCGTTGTATACTTCTCCCACTGGTCACCTGATAGGGAACAGACTAGTAGTGTCAGAAGGTGTGTTAAATTGTTGGCTTCTACTTGGCAGGTCAGGGGGAGTAATTTTCCCTTGAAGGCTTTGACAAGACTGTACATCTGATGTGCAAAAATGCCCTTCCCTTGTAGTTTGGAATTCAGTTCATTCATGAGGGCCAAAACTAAGGCAAAAACTCAGCAATATCCGACTTCAGGTCCCCCTTTTAAGCACCTTGCCCAAACAGCCATCTCATGTTTGTGTGGTAGGTGAGATCTGCTTGACCCGACTGTCTCTTCCAACAGTGAGACAAACTGCCTGTGGTTTAAAGATTTTGCTCTTATGAAGTTTACCACTTTAGTGACTGTATCCACAACATGGCTCATTTTCAGAACACATTTACAGAGCACCTCCTGATGAATAATGCAATGCAGGAAAATAATTTTCTGAGCTGAATTCAGCTCAGCTACTTATTCTTGTATCCTTTTCAAAAGGCCAACGTTTTTTCCTGTCAAGTTTGGGCGCCCATCTGTGGTCCCACTGGATAACTTTTCAAAACTCAGTCCCAGCTTTGCCACACACTTATTAACCTCCTCCAATAAATGTTCCACTGTGGTTGTGCTCTTCATTGACTGCACTGAAGCAAGCTCCTCTGTAATTTCAAAGAAAGTCTGGGGTTATGCCTCGTAAGAATATCAACAACTGTGCCGTGTCATGTGCATCACTGCTCTCATCCAGGGCCAAGGAGAAATAGATTAAATTCTTTACCTTTTCTTTCAACTGTTCCATATTCTCTGTGATGTCCACAACACGCCGCGTCACTGTTCATCTTGACAGGGAAACATTTTCAAACAGCTCTTTCTTGTCGGGGCAAAGTATTGCTGCAGAGTCAATTAAACATTATTTAATGAATTGGCCCTCAGCGAATGGTTTGCTATGTTTAGCAATTATGTGGGACAATACATACAGTAGCTAGCTCTCAATTCCGTCGTTTGTTGAATGCAGTTTTGTGAAAAGTCCTTGCTGCTTTTGCAACTGAGAAAGCAACTATTTCAATGCACTTGCCCTCTGTTCAGAAGACATATTCCTATATTTCTCGGCATGCTTCGTCTGGAAGTGTCGGAAGATGTTGTAGTCTTTCAAGACATCGATTCTCTATTTGCACACTAAGCACACAGCTTTCCCTGATACCTCAATAAAGAAATATTTCGATGTCCGCTCATGCTGGAACACCCTAAATTCATTGTCTGCTTTCCTTTTCTTTGACATCTTTGAAAAACGAATTTTTGCGCAATTTCTAACTAGCTACTATTTGTAACTATGCCGTGTGTGTCAGTCACTGTCTGTCCTCATGCAGTTGTTATTTATACGTGACTTCAAAATAAATGGGAATTAAATAATTACACAAAGGCGAGTATTCTTTGGGCTTTTAATTTGAATAACAAATACATTTTTCAAAACTTTACTATCGCAAATTCTTTATGTGATCTGATCATGATTCCACAGGCCATATTGAATCAGGTCGTGGGCCGCATACGGCCCCCGGGCCGGTCTTTGCCCAGGCCTGAGCTAGACCATGCCGAGCCAGCATAGACCATATGAGCTGGTCACCAGCTTGACCAGGAAGTTGACCACCATCACCAGACCAGGGTTTCCCAAACTCCTCGGCTTACCCCTGGGTGCACATTTAGCTTTTTTATTAAATGGATACTTCCAGATTTTGGCAATGAGGCCCTTTCTCTACTTCCCCATATCTCTCATTCTTGTTCATCTTGTTAAGTTTGTACACTTCAAATGTCATTTTTTCTTCAATATAGTTGCACATTACACATTTGAATGTTAATTTAATAGCATTGTTATTTATATACTATAGCAAAGTTGTAACTCTCCCAACATTGGGATATGCAAGGGTACTGGAGGAACTCCTAATCTTGACTCATAAAAGTTACAAAAGTGTCTTTACTCAACCTTAAAGGTCCTGAACAGTCAAAATCATGTTTTTCATGAAATGTGATGATATTTGATAAACCATATCAAAGTATGAAAAATGACTGTTGATTCTACATTGATCAAGTTTGATCATAAAGTTACTGGTTCCCCTCCCCCATATCAAACACTTGGATTCAGGAGGAGGGATTATTAACCTTGTGTGGTGTTCATGTTTTTGGTCTGATGGACCCACAGCATTATTGGGTTTTTAAGGGCATAGTGTGGCATCACCCTAACTCTCATTTTAATACACCAATGGTAACAAGATATTCTCTTAACTAATTTAAATATAGTGCATTTGGAAAGTATTCAGACCCCTTGACCTTTTCCACATTTTGTTAAGGTGCAACCTTGTTCTAAAAGTGATTAAATAAAAAAATGCCCTCATCAATCTACACACAATACCCCATAATGACAAAGTGAAAACAAGTTTGAGATTTTTTTGCAAGCGTATTTAAAATAAAAAACAGATACGTTATTCAGACCCTTTGCTATGAGACTCGAAATTGAGCTCAGGTGCATCCTGTTTCCATTGATCATCCTTGAGATGTTTCTACAACTTAATTGGAGTCCACTTGTGGTAAATTCAATTGATTGGACATGATTTGGAAAGGCACACACCTGTCTATATAACATCCCACAGTTGACAGAGCATGTCAGAGCAAAAACCAAGCCATGAGGTCGAAGGAATTGTCCATAGAGCGCCGAGACAGGATTGTGTCGAGGCACAGATCTGGGGAAGGGTACCAAAACATTTCTGCAGCATTAAAGGTCCCCAAGAACACAGTGGCCTCACTCATTCTGAAATGGAAGAAGCCTTGGAACCACCAAGACTCTTCCTAGAGCTGGCCGCCCGGCCAAACTCAGCAATCGGGGGAGAAGGGCCTCTGTCAGGGATGTGACCAAGAACCCGATGGTCACTCTGACAGAGCTCCAGAGTTCCTCTATGGAGATGGGAGAACCTTCCAGAAGGACAACCATCTCTGCAGCACTCCACCAATCAGTCCTTTATGGTAGAGTGGCCAGACGGAAGCCACTCCTCAGTAAAAGGCACATGACAGCCCGCTTGGAGTTGCCAAAAGGCACCTAAATGACTCTCCGACTATGAGAAACAAGATTCGCTGGTCTGATGAAACCAAGATTGAACTCTTTGGCCAGAATGCCAAACTTCACGTCTGGAGGAAACCTGGCACCATCCCTGCAGTGATGCATGGGGGTGGCAGAATCATGCTATGGGAATGTTTTTAGCGGCAGGGACTGGGAGACTAGTCAGGATAGAGTGACAGATCAACGGAAAAAAGTACAGAGATCCTTGATGAAAACCTGTTCCAGAGCACTCAGACTGGGGTGAAGGTTCACCTTCCAACAGGACAACGACCCTAAGCACACAGCCAAGACAAAGCATGAGTGGCTTTGGGACAAGTCTCTGAATGTCCTTGAGTGGCCCACCCAGAGCCCAGACTTGAACCCAATCGAACATTTCTGGGGAGACCTGAAAATATCTGTGCAGCTCCATCCAACCTGACAGAGCTTGAGAGGATCTGCAGAGAATAATGGGAGAAACTCTGCAAATACAGGTGTGCCAAGCTTGTAGCGTCATACCCAAGAAGACTCGAGGCTGTAATCGTTGCTAGAGGTGCTTCAACAAAATACTGAGTAAAGGGTCTAAATACTAATGTAAAGTGATATTTCATTTTTTTTTTTCAATATATAAATGTGCAAATGTGCAAACCTGTTTTTGCTTTGTCATTATGGGGTATGGTGTGTAGATTGATGAGGGGGGGAAAACTATTGAATTCATTTTAGAATAAGGCTGTAATGTAACAAAATGTGGAAAAAGTCAATGAGTCAAGGAATGAATACTTTCCGAAGGCATTGTAAGTGACCCAACAGGCTGTGTCAAAACAACATGTGTTCTGTGTCAAAATAACATGTGTTCTGTGTCAAAACAACATGTGTTCTGTGTCAAAACAACATGTGTTCTGTGTCAAAACAACATGTGTTCTGTGTCAAAACAACATGTGTTCTGTGTCAAAACAACATGTGTTCTGTGTCAAAACAACATGTGTTCTGTCCAATACTTTAAAACATGTCTTGGTGTGTGATACACACACATCTTCCAATTTAGTATATTGATCTGGAAAATGTGATTAATATTGTAATTCCTGGTAAATACTCATCGCAATAAGTATGGGTGTATCTGGACTGGCGGGACAGCACTCTGTCCTACAGCAAAGCCTCATCTGACACATTAAGGCTTCTCTATATGTTTGTTCTTCATCACCTTCACACAGGGTTTTGTGACCTCGATTAAAACTTCTTAGGGATAGCCCCCTTTTTTTCAATTTTTGCCCTAAAAAACACAGTAAATCTGGTAAAAGATAATACAAAGAAAAAACAACCGTTCTTTTGTATATTTTTGTACCATTATCTTTGAAATTCAAGAGAAAGGCCATAATGTATTTTTCCAGCCCGGGTGCAATTTAGATTTTGGCCACTAGATTTTGGCATCAGTGTATGTGCAAAGTTTAGACTGATCCAATGAACCATTGCATTTCTGTTAAAAATGTTGTATCAAGACTGCCCAAATGTGCCTTATTTGTTTAGACTGATCCAATGAACCATTGCATTTCTGTTAAAAATGTTGTATCAAGACTGCCCAAATGTGCCTTATTTGTTTATTAATAACGTTTCTTGTTCAAAATTGTGCACTCTCCTCAAACAATAGCATGGTATTCTTTCACTGTAATAGCTACTGTAAATTGGAAAGTGCAGTTAAATTAACAAGAATTTAAGCTTTCTGCCAATATCAGATGTGTCCTGGGAAATGTTCTTGTTACTTACAACCTCATGCTAATCGCATTAGCCTATGTTAGCTTAACCGTCCCGTGGAATGGACACCGATCTCGAAGAAGTTTTAAAATGGACGCCTGATGAAGACCTAAGGGTCAAAACGTTGTCCTAATAAAATCACCTGGGAACATGAGCAGCAGTGCTTTTTATTTTTCCTATAGTGGTACATATATCTTCATTCAAAGGCCTATATACCACTTTAATCATTCTAATGATGGCATGCACAAAATCAATCAAGTTTATATATCCTGTAAAAGCAGTAAATATTAAAACATAGATTATATACAAAAGCAAGAGTTAGCTGTAACTAACTCATCACATGTATTGCAATATTGCGTGATGACCATTCTGAGGGCATTCTCCCAGAGGACAAGCACAACGTATCTTTAAAATTAAGGCGGTCTTGACCAAGGAAAACTCTCTCACTGTCTACCGCTAGATGGAGCTCACAGCACATGTACCTGCACTTCTGGGGTTTGTGTGTGTGTGTGTGTGTGTGTGTGTGTGTGTGTGTGTGTGTGTGTGTGTGTGTGTGTGTGTGTGTGTGTGTGTGTGTGTGTGTGTGTGTGTGTGTGTGTGTGTGTGTGTGTGTGTGTGTGTGTGTGTGTGTGTGTGTGTGTGTGTGTGTGTGTGTGTGTGTGTGTGTGTGTGTGTGTGTGTGTGTGTGTGTGTGTGTGGTGTGTTGTCTCTGTGTTTAATAATCAGGGTGAGAACCTCAACAAAACAATACAATTGCTTCTTATCTTGTCTGTCTTTTGGGAAATTGAATGATTGAACTTCCAGAGCTGTCTCTCTGCACATCTCTGGGGTTATTCTCTCTTGTTTATTCACGTTTTAATGTGAAAACTTTACTCATTGTTTGATATTAGCTGTTTGCTTGTGATTGGGTTGGTGTCGAGTCGAGGCTGTGACACACGCACAGGCCAAATGAGTATGACAACCCTGGCTCTTCATCTCTCTCTCTCTCTCCATCTCTTTCTCTCATTTTACATTTTAGCCATTTAGCAGACCCTCTTATCCAGAGTGACTTACAATTACATCTCTTCTCTCTCCCCTCTTTCGCTCTCCATCCTCTCTCTCTCTCCATCCTCTCTCTCTCCATCCTCTCTCTCTCCATCCTCTCTCTCTCTCTCTCTCTCTCTCTCCATCCTCTCTCTCTCTCTCCATCCTCTCTCCCTATGGCTCTGTCTCTCTTTTTCTCACTCTCACTCCCTCCTTCCACCAGCTTTCCCTCTTTTTCTCTCCTTCCCTCCCTCTATCTCTCTTTAATGACTACTCGTATTGTTTCTGTCCTGCTCCAGGCGTCCTGATGCTAGCTGGGATATGTCTGTTAATCTCCTACAGCCTTATTACACCCAGATCTACTTTAATATTTCATGGGGTGAAATGAGGCCCATGGAATTAGATACTGGTAGTTTGGGCTGGGTGGTGATCAGGGTCCAGCTGTAGCATCCCCACTTACAAACACACACACTAGTGAAAGCACACACATACAGGTCCAAGGTTATATGGGCTATGTGTGTGTGCTGTGGTGTTGACCACGTTGGACTTAAGCTTGTGCCCAGTGATTTAAACCCCAACCCCAGACAGTTTATCATGGTTAAAGTTCAGTAACATCCACAATTCTTAACCTGTTACCGGAAACCAGTAGTGATAGTGACAGGCACAGAATGAGGCATAGGAGGGAGACAGCTGCCCTGCCACCCGCCTGTCGTGTTAGTAAACAGTGCACGCACACAAACAAACACACACACATACACACAGCTTTGGCTGAGGTGTGAATATTCACCTAGACATAGAACGTGTGCAATAAACTGAAATGCAGTCTTCCTCTTGGCACAGGGAGGCTGAAGTTCAGAGCTCGGGATGGTACATTTAATAATGAGAAGTACATTTCGCATCACTGACTCCCATCTGAGAACTCCAATTTGAGAATTGTTTAATTATTCCATTTGGAAAATTAATCCATTAAAAGTTCATGCACAACAGAAACAACAAAATGTAATTACATTGGTATTTTATTGAGCAGCATTTCTAATTATTGTTCTAATTATTGTCTGAAGTAACTAGAGCATCTTAATGGTACACAGAGAGACAATACCATCTATACAGACGATACCATCTCTAGTGGTACACAGAGAGACAAAACCATCTATACAGACAATACCATCTCTAGTGGTACACAGAGAGACAAAACCATCTATACAGACAATACCATCTCTAGTGGTACACAGAGAGACAAAACCATCTATACAGACAATACCATCTCTAGTGTTACACAGAGACAATACCATCTCTATACAGACAATACCATCTCTAGTGGTACACAGAGACAATACCATCTCTATACAGACAATACCATCTCTAGTGTTACACAGAGACAATACCATCTCTATACAGACAATACCATCTCTAGTGGTACACAGAGACAATACCATCTCTATACAGACAATACCATCTCTAGTGTTACACAGAGACAATAACATCTCTATACAGACAATACCATCTCTAGTGGTACACAGAGACACAAACATCTCTATACAGACAATACCATCTCTATACACACAAAATCATCTCTATACAGACAATACCATCTCTAGTGGTAAACAAAGACAACAACATCTCTATACAGACAAAACCATCTCTAGTGGTACACACACAGACAATGCCATCTCTACACAGACAATACCATCTCTAGTGGTACACAGAGACAATACTATCTCTATACAGACAATACCATCTCTAGTGGTACACAGAGACAATACCATCTCTACACAGAGACAATACTGTCTCTACACAGACAATACCATCTCTAGTGTTACACAGAGACAATAACATCTCTATACAGACAATACCATCTCTAGTGTTACACAGAGACAATACCATCTCTAGTGTTACACAGAGACAATACCATCTCTAGTGTTACACAGAGACAATACCATCTCTAGTGTTACACAGAGACAATACCATCTCTATACAGACAATACCATCTCTAGTGTTACACAGAGACAATAACATCTCTATACAGACAATACCATCTCTAGTGGTACACAGAGACAATACCATCTCTATACAGACAATACCCTCTCTAGTGGTACACAGAGACAAAACCATCTCTACACAGAGACAATACCATCTCTATACAGACAATACCATCTCTAGTGTTACACAGAGACAATAACATCTCTATACAGACAATACCATCTCTAGTGGTACACAGAGACAATACCATCTCTAGTGTTACACAGAGACAATACCATCTCTAGTGTTACACAGAGACAATACCATCTCTATACAGACAATACCATCTCTAGTGTTACACAGAGACAATACCATCTATACAGACAATACCATCTCTAGTGTTACACAGAGACAATACCATCTCTATACAGACAATACCATCTCTAGTGTTACACAGAGACAATACCATCTCTATACAGACAATACCATCTCTAGTGTTACACAGAGACAATAACATCTCTATACAGACAATACCATCTCTAGTGGTACACAGAGACAATACCATCTCTATACAGACAATACCCTCTCTAGTGGTACACAGAGACAAAACCATCTCTACACAGAGACAATATCTTTACACAGAGACAATACCATCTCTACAGAGACAATACCATCTCTACACAGAAAGTTAATCAACTACTGGGTCCATACACGCACACAAGCATGCACATACACACAGTTACACACACACACACACACACACACACACACATACACACACACACACACACACACACACACACACACACACACACACACACACACACACACACACACGCAGGGCTGAGGTGTCATTGTTTGACAATAATTGCACTGATGGATTGCTCCTTAAGGAGAAGGTTCCTTGTCTCCATGTTTATGCCAAATATACCATCTCTGACACACACACGCACACACAAACACACACACAAACACACACACAGTGGAGTCCTGACTGATTCAGCTGTAATGTCGCTGTCGCTGGCAAACAATACGCTGCACCCCGGATGACACTTTATGGCACTTTATGACACTTTGTGGCACTTTATGACAGTTTATACCATTGGCAACAGAGGCTTAGAAATGCCAATCAATGTTTCTGTCAAGGGGTTGTGAGATTTAACAAGGATCCTACACTGCAGTACTGTAGAGTGCCAGTAATAATACCTACCCACTCCCAGAGGTTGTCTTGTCTGTGTTAGGTCTGTTGTCACTTGTTTCAAAGCTATAATTTATAAACGTTTCTAAGTAAGGTACCCAGACATAGAACAGGTATGCCAGTGGGGCTACAGACGTAGGATTGTGGCATTAAGACACCTGTGGCTTCTAGTCCAACAACGTCCCGTCAGGACTAGACCAGACAAACATCGACCAGACAGGAGAAGAGTTTATTTATATCCACAGATGAGATGAATGCTGCTTTCTGACTTGTACCTCTCTATTTCTGACCTGACGTCACCAACCAACAACCACTGTCTTCTTCTGCTCTCAGCGACAGATTACACACACACACACACACACACACACACACACACACACACACACACACACACACACACACACACACACACACACACACACACACACACACACACACACACACACACACACACACACACAGAGAGAGAGCTCTGAGGGACAGATTAAAGGCTGTTATTGGGAGAGGCAACAGCAGCTGTGTCTTAACACCCACAATGCAATTTTGTGTGTGTGTGCGTGTGTGTGCGTGCGTTTGCTTGCATGTGTGTGTGTGTGCGTGCGTGTGTGTGTATGTGTGGCAGGTGTACAGAGGGCCACCTTAGCTGTGACCATCTGTCCCGACCTATTTCACCTGTCACAGAAGAGCTATGACACAGCTCCTCTCTCTGGGTCACATTGACCCCTGCTGGACTGGAGGATTTATGGAATCACACGCGCACACACACACACACACACAGTACAGACACACACATGAGCACGCTCACACACAATCACACACACACCGTATGTTCAAGGGGACAGTGTTTTGTTAAATGTGCATTTTGTCTGTGAATATGACAATGTTTTGTTAAATTAGTGTTTCGGGGGATATTAAGTGTTGACAAGTTGGCAAGGAGAGTAGTGGAGCTGAGAAGGAGTCTGTTGAAGGGGTGGAAGAGGGTGGGATGTGGGAGTCTGGTGAAGGGGTGGAAGAGGGTGGGGTGTGGGAGTCTGGTGAAGGGGTGGAAGAGGGTGGGGTGTGGGAGTCTGGTGAAGGGGTGGAAGAGGGTGGGGTGTGGGAGTCTGGTGAAGGGGTGGAAGAGGGTGGGATGTGGGAGTCTGGTGAAGGGATGGAAGAGGGTGGGATGTGGGAGTCTGGTGAAGGGATGGAAGAGGGTGGGGTGTGGGAGTCTGGTGAAGGGGTGGAAGAGGGTGGGGTGTGGGAGTCTGGTGAAGGGATGGAAGAGGGTGGGATGTGGGAGTCTGGTGAAGTGGTGGAAGAGGGTGGGGTGTGGGAGTCTGGTGAAGGGGTGGAAGAGGGTGGGGTGTGGGAGTCTGGTGAAGGGGTGGAAGAGGGTGGGATGTGGGAGTCTGGTGAAGGGGTGGAAGAGGGTGGGATGTGGGAGTCTGGTGAAGGGGTGGAAGAGGGTGGGATGTGGGAGTCTGGTGAAGGGGTGGAAGAGGGTGGGATGTGGGAGTCTGGTGAAGGGGTGGAAGAGGGTGGGATGTGAGAGTCTGGTGAAGGGGTGGAAGAGGGTGGGATGTGGGAGTCTGGTGAAGGGGTGGAAGAGGGTGGGATGTGGGAGTCTGGTGAAGGGGTGGAAGAGGGTGGGGTGTGGGAGTCTGGTGAAGGGGTGGAAGAGGGTGGGATGTGGGAGTCTGGTGAAGGGGTGGAAGAGGGTGGGGTGTGGGAGTCTGGTGAAGGGATGGAAGAGGGTGGGGTGTGGGAGTCTGGTGAAGGGGTGGAAGAGGGTGGGGTGTGGGAGTCTGGTGAAGGGATGGAAGAGGGTGGGATGTGGGAGTCTGGTGAAGGGGTGGAAGAGGAGGGGGTGTGTGAGTCTGGTGAAGGGATGGAAGAGGGTGGGATGTGGGAGTCTGGTGAAGGGGTGGAAGAGGGTGGGATGTGGGAGTCTGGTGAAGGGGTGGAAGAGGGTGGGGTGTGGGAGTCTGGTGAAGGGGTGGAAGAGGGTGGGATGTGGGAGTCTGGTGAAGGGGTGGAAGAGGGTGGGGTGTGGGAGTCTGGTGAAGGGGTGGAAGAAGGTGGGGTGTGGGAGTCTGGTGAAGGGGTGGAAGAGGGTGGGGTGTGGGAGTCTGGTGAAGGGGTGGAAGAGGGTGGGATGTGGGAGTCTGGTGAAGGGGTGGAAGAGGGTGGGATGTGGGAGTCTGGTGAAGGGATGGAAGAGGGTGGGGTGTGGGAGTCTGGTGAAGGGATGGAAGAGGGTGGGATGTGGGAGTCTGGTGAAGGGGTGAAGAGGGTGGGGTGTGGGAGTCTGGTGAAGGGGTGGAAGAGGGTGGGATGTGGGAGTCTGGTGAAGGGGTGGAAGAGGGTGGGATGTGGGAGTCTGGTGAAGGGGTGGAAGAGGGTGGGGTGTGGGAGTCTGGTGAAGGGGTGGAAGAGGGTGGCATGTGGGAGTCTGGTGAAGGGATGGAAGAGGGTGGGATGTGGGAGTCTGGTGAAGGGATGGAAGAGGGTGGGATGTGGGAGTCTGGTGAAGGGATGGAAGAGGGTGGGATGTGGGAGTCTGGTGAAGGGATGGAAGAGGGTGGGGTGTGGGAGTCTGGTGAAGGGGTGGAAGAGGGTGGGGTGTGGGAGTCTGGTGAAGGGGTGGAAGAGGGTGGGATGTGGGAGTCTGGTGAAGGGATGGAAGAGGGTGGGGTGTGGGAGTCTGGTGAAGGGATGGAAGAGGGTGGGATGTTGGAGTCTGGTGAAGGGGTGGAAGAGGGTGGGATGTGGGAGTCTGGTGAAGGGATGGAAGAGGGTGGGATGTGGGAGTCTGGTGAAGGGGTGGAAGAGGGTGGGATGTGGGAGTCTGGTGAAGGGATGGAAGAGGGTGGGATGTGGGAGTCTGGTGAAGGGGTGGAAGAGGGTGGGGTGTGGGAGTCTGGTGAAGGGGTGGAAGAGGGTGGGGTGTGGGAGTCTGGTGAAGGGGTGGTAGAGGGTGGGATGTGGGAGTCTGGTGAAGGGATGGAAGAGGGTGGGGTGTGGGAGTCTGGTGAAGGGATGGAAGAGGGTGGGGTGTGGGAGTCTGGTGAAGGGGTGGAAGAGGGTGGGATGTGGGAGTCTGGTGAAGGGGTGGAAGAGGGTGGGATGTGGGAGTCTGGTGAAGGGGTGGACGAGGGTGGGATGTGGGAGTCTGGTGAAGGGGTGGAAGAGGGTGGGATGTGGGAGTCTGGTGAAGGGGTGGAAGAGGGTGGGATGTGGGAGTCTGGTGAAGGGGTGGAAGAGGGTGGGGTGTGGGAGTCTGGTGAAGGGATGGAAGAGGGTGGGATGTGGGAGTCTGGTGAAGGGGTGGAAGAGGGTGGGGTGTGGGAGTCTGGTGAAGGGGTGGACGAGGGTGGGGTGTGGGAGTCTGGTGAAGGGGTGGAAGAGGGTGGGATGTGGGAGTCTGGTGAAGGGGTGGAAGAGGGTGGGATGTGGGAGTCTGGTGAAGGGGTGGAAGAGGGTGGGGTGTGGGAGTCTGGTGAAGGGATGGAAGAGGGTGGGATGTGGGAGTCTGGTGAAGGGGTGGAAGAGGGTGGGGTGTGGGAGTCTGGTGAAGGGGTGGAAGAGGGTGGGATGTGGGAGTCTGGTGAAGGGATGGAAGAGGGTGGGATGTGGGAGTCTGGTGAAGGGTTGGAAGAAGGTGGCATGTGGGAGTCTGGTGAAGGGGTGGAAGAGGGTGGGATGTGGGAGGCTGGTGAAGGGGTGGAAGAGGGTGGGATGTGGGAGTCTGGTGAAGGGGTGGAAGAGGGTGGGATGTGGGAGTCTGGTGAAGGGATGGAAGAGGGTGGGATGTGGGAGTCTGGTGAAGGGGTGGAAGAGGGTGGGTTGTGGGAGTCTGGTGAAGGGGTGGAAGAGGGTGGGATGTGGGAGTCTGGTGAAGGGGTGGAAGAGGGTGGGATGTGGGAGTCTGGTGAAGGGGCGGAAGAGCGTGGGATGTAGGAGTCTGGTGAAGGGGTGGAAGAGGGTGGGATGTGGGAGTCTGGTGAAGGGGTGGAAGAGGGTGGGATGTGGGAGTCTGGTGAAGGGATGGAAGAGGGTGGGATGTGGGAGTCTGGTGAAGGGGTGGAAGAGGGTGGGATGTGGGAGTCTGGTGAAGGGGTGGAAGAGGGTGGGGTGGGATGAGGACACGGCAGATGGCTGCTTGGAGATTATCTCAGTTTGAGGACACACCAGGCGGCCAATTAGAGGAGGGGACAGATGTGCAGGGACAGAGACAACCAATCAGAGAGCTCCAAACTCACTCCCAGATAGCCACACCCTATCCTCTCTCTTTTGTCCCTCTGCCTCTCCCCCACTCCAGCCCCACACTCTGTCTCGCTTTCTCTCTTCCCTTCTCCCACCTCCCACAATCTCAATCTCTCGGTGTTCACAGTGATGTTGGTCTCAGGGGAAGACAATCATCAGCATATTTAAAACACTTCATTAGATCTGGCTCCTCAGAGTCGGCCTCCGGAACACCCAGCGCGCGCGAACACACACACACACACACACACACACACACACACACACACACACACACACACACACACACACACACACACACACCCACATCCACATATGAACAAAGGCACGTCCCATACTCTTTAGAGCTGAGATCGCGAGGACCTGCCGTTAGTTGTCTTGGATACCCATGATTCAACAGGAGTCTACAGCTCAGCCCAGGGAACTAAGAAACCCAGAACACCAGCTCCATCTAATTTCCACCGCAGGGTGTATTACAGCAGTGGGGTTTGATAGAATACTGAAGCAGAGAGCTGACAGCTGATCTGAATGTCAAGGAAGCCTGAAGCCACACAGAGAGCTGGCGTCAGGGGAGAACCAGCTAGTTGCTTAAAATGAAGGAATACATTGGAGGTGCATTCTAAGTAATATGCTAGTATAGAAAGTAGTTTATGAGAGAGAGATGGGAAACTTTAGGCAGCTAATGGACGATGCTAGAAACCATGTTCTGTTTCTATATACGTATATGTTTGTGTGTACGTGTTTGCATGCATGTGAGTGTGTTACTATGTATGTGAGTGTTTGCATGCATATGTGTGTGTTACTGTGTATGTGAGTGTGTTACCGTGTATGTGAGTGTGCGTTTTGGTGTGTCACCATGTTAAAAGCTATTTCCTGTCCTGAACGTCCTCAGACTGAAGGACACACTGGAGCCAGACGCCAGACATTGTCACCTGAGACCCAACCGACTGACCAATCGACCAACCGCTAGACACACACACACACAGGACACAAACGCCAGACACTGTCCCCTGAGACACAACCGACTCACCGACTGCTAAACACACACACCTTTCCCCAACTCCTCAACTGTCACGTAGTAACCATCCACTAGTTTGACTGACAACAACTTTGCCATAAACCCAACTTCATTAGGTTCTGTACTAAAGATAAAGCTGACGTTGATAACGACGTCATTAGGGGATGTGAGGGCTGAGGTTCAGCTGTTTCCTGAACTCATTAATATGGTAGTTTAATTACCGCAGGTTGATTATAATGCATGATAATATATTCGGAATGATAAGGGAAGCTCAAAGTCTCTGACTGAAGCATACAGACCATTTGGCTTTCCTAAACACCTCTCTTCAGAGACATCCGTCACGTATCTGTCTTTCTCTCTCTCGATCTCCCCCTCCTCTCCTTTTCTGTCTCTTCCTCTCTCCCATTCTTTCTCTCTCTCTCTCTTTCTCGGTCTCTGTCTCTCTCTGTCTCGCTCTCTCTCTCTATCTTTCCTTCCTCTATCCCCCTTTCCTCTTCTTTCCTTTCCTCTCCTTGTGTTGCCTCATCTGTCAGTGAGTGTCTATAACCATCACTCTCTCTGACTGGGAAACTCTCTGTCGACACTCACTCTCTCTTTCTTGCTCTCTCTCACACACACACCGCCCGCAGGGGAGACTCCAGAGCTTCGAATTCACAGCAAGTAAGAGTGACTTTGATAGGAATTCCTCTGGTATATTGGTGTAGATCTGTGTGTGTGTGTGTGTGTGTGCGTGTGTGTGTGTGTGTGTGTGTGTGTGTGTGTGTGTGTGTGTGTGTGTGTGTGTGTGTGTGTGTGTGTGTGTGTGTGTGTGTGTGTGTGTGTGTGTGTGTGTGTGTGTGTGTGTGTGTGTGTGTGTGTGTGTGTGTAAAAGCAGAATACAGATATAGCCTCCAGACACAGTTATTAGGGTGTCAACTATGATTGATGGTCAACTAAAGGAACAGGATACACTCTTAGAAAAAAGGGTTCTTCGGCTTTCCCCATAGGATAACCCTTTTTGGATCCAGGTAGAACCCTTTTTGGAACCAGGTAGAACAATTTTTGGATCCAGGTAGAACCCTTTTTGGATCCAGGTAGACATTTTTTGGGATCCAGGTAGAACCCTTTAGGGTTCCATGTAGATGGGTTCTACCTGGAACTCAAAAGGTTTCTACCTGAAACTAAAAGGGTTCTACCTGGAACCAAAAAAAGATTATTCAAAGGGTTCTCCTATGAGGACAGCCGAAGAAACATTTTAAGTTCTAGATAGCAACTTTTCTTCTAATAGTGTAGGTATGTGCATGTGTGTGCCTGTATGTGTGTGTGTTTGCATTCTCTATGCTCCAATTCCATTTAAGTCAACCATCCCCCATAGTTTATTGTTCTTGTACAGTGTTGCTGTATACAGTCAACAAGATCTCACGGTTTGCCTTCAGTATTCAACGTTTGTCTGGGGTGGTTAAGGTCCCTCGGAGCCGGAGCTCACAGTTTACGCACATCCGACATCCCCATCCACAACACCCTAGCAAGCCACAACCCTACTTGATGGTAATAGTGCTCGCTGTTGCCCCTGGTGGCCGGTTTTGAAGGCATCTCCCGACGACCTGGAGCAGCCAGGTCACCCGTGATACAAGTCAGTATTCAACATCCATCCATGTCTGAGGACATCGGGAGATGAGCACTGTTACCTTCAAGTAGGTTTCCGTTTTGCTAGGGCATTATAGATGGGGATATGTGTAAGCATCTGCCTCTGATTGTAAGGATCTGGGTGTAGCTGGTGCAGAGGAGTCAGGCGCAGGACAGCAGACATAACACTCAAAATATCAAAATACATGAAGTAACACCAGGCCCACAAACAACGTACCGAACTTACAATAAACAAACACGCACAAAAACCATGGGGAAAACAGAGGGTTAAATAATGCACATGTAATTGGAGAATTGTAACTAGGTGTGTAAAACAAAGACAAAACAAATGGAAAATGAAAAGTGGATCGGCGATGGCTAGAAGGCCGGTGACGTCGACCGCCGAACGCCGCCCGAACAAGGAGAGGGACCGACTTCGGCGGAAGTCTTGACACTGATTCCAAAGGTGGCAAGTTCAAATCCAATGATTAAAAGTTACTTAAGCCTACTTAAGCCTATACCAAACTTTAACTAGCACCTTAACCATGCAGAGATAATGTTTTGAGGGAGCTTGCAATTGGCATGCTTACTGCAGGAATGTCCACGAGAGCTGTTGCCAGAGAATTAAATGTTAATTTCTCTACCATAGCTTACTCCAATGTCGTTTTAAAGAATTTGGCAGTACGTACAACTGGTCTCACAACAGCAGACCATGTGTAACCACACCCGGGGGTGGGGGGGCTATGCAGTCATGCGAAATCCATAGATTAGAGCGTAATGAATTTATTTCAACCGACTGATTTCCTTATATGAACCATAACTCAGCAAAATCACTGAAATTGTTGCATGCTTCTTCTTCTATGAGGTTTAGCAGCGGTTGGCATCCAATACATGTTGCATTACCGCCACCTACTAGACTGGAGAATAACTCCCTTATTCTTTGCTTGAATTTTTTTCATAAAAAATAAATCAACAAATACCCTACCATCTAACCCAGGCCTGGGGAATTCCATCCTCAAGGGCCTGATTGCTGTCACACTTTTCTCCCATCCCTAGCAAACACACCTGATTTAAACTAATTGTGTTTTTAACTGAATAATGATAAGTAGATTATTGGAGTCAGGTGTGTTATCTGGGGCTGGGGAAAACGTGTGACACCAATAAGGCCCCCGATGACTGGAGTTGCCCAGGCCTGATTTAACCCTACACTCACTGAAAACCCACCACCCTGCTCCACTATTTAAATCTATCTAGTCCTACAGTACTTCAGGCCAACAGCCTGAAAGGACGGGACTCCACCACTCAACACATCCTGTAACTCTTCTTACGTCAAGTCTCGTACACCAAAATACCTCCCTGCAGCTGCCACCACAACCTCTATTTTCTGTCTCATGTCTCCTGACATAGATCTTGCCCTCTCATGGGACACGGTGACACTGTAGTTCAGGGTTTCCTAACCGGTAGCCTGTGGAGAGTCGTCCTATCACGGCATAACACAACAGATTGGACAAACTAGAAAGACGTTCTTTAACCTGTCTAGCCCCCGGGTTCCGCTAGCGGAACCCCCCCCCACATTCCACTGAAAAGGCAGCGCGTGAAATTCAAAAAATATTTTTTTGAAATATTTTACATTCACACATTAACAAGTCCAATACAGCAAATGAAAGATAAAGATCTTGTGAATCCAGCCAACATGTCCGATTTTTTAAATGTTTTACAGCAAAAACACCACGTATATTTATGTTAGCTCACCACCAAATACAAAAAGCACAGACAGTTCTTTCACAGCACAGGTAGCTTGCACAAAACCCCCAAATAGAGATAGAATTAGTCACTAACCAAAAAACAACTTCATCAGATGACAGTCTTATAACATGTTATCCTGATGAGGACAGAGGGCGCTGTTGTCACTTTGGGGGAAAAACGTGCCCAATTTAAACGGCCTCGTACTCAATTCTTGCTCGTACAATATGCATATTATTATTACTATTGGATAGAAAACACTCTCTAGTTTCTAAAACCGTTTGAATTATATCTGTGAGTGAAACAGAACTCATTTGGCACAAACTTCCTGACCAGGAAGTGGAAAGTCTGAAATCGAGGCTCTCTTCTAAGTCCTGCCTATAAATGGGCATGATAACTATTAGTATACATGCACGTCATACACCTTCCCCTGGATGTCAAGATGCAGTGAGAGAAGAAATGAGGTGATTATCTTGGTCTGAGATGGAATACGTCCTCTTGGAATGACGTGTCACCGATTTCATGTTTTCAGGAAGGCGCGAAGAGGACAGTGGGATTGCCTTCTGAATAGCTTTCGTTATAGGCGACTACTATCTCCGGCTTTGATTTTATTTGATACATGTGACAATATCATCGTAAAGTATGTTTTTTCAATATAGTTTTATTCGATTTTTGAAATTTATTCGGGACGTTAGGCGTGTTGCGTTGTGTGCCCTTTGTTCAGAATGGAGAGCTTCGCGCCACTTGGCCAGTGTGCTTGCTAATTCAAGAGGGAAAAACGATGTTCTAAATCCAAACAACGACTGTTCTGGACAAAGGACCCCTTGTCCAACATTCTGATGGAAGATCACCAAAAGTAAGAAACATTTTATGATGCTATTTCATATATCTGTCAAACTGTGTACTAGTAGTTTTGCGCCCAGGTTTTGGCCACTCTCTCGCTATAACATAAGCCTTATGTCGTAATGAAGATATTTTTAGAATTCTAACACTGCGATTGCATTAAGAACTAGTGGATCTATCATTTCCTATACAACATGTATTTTTTTTGTAATGTTTATGAATAGCTATTTGGTCAGAATAGGTGAGAGTCTAATAGAAATATCCGCACATTCTGGGAAAAATAAGCTACGTTAGCATAATGGATAACCACTGATTTCAGCTCTAAATATGCACATTTTCGAACAAAACATAAGTGTATGTATAACCTGATGTTATAGGACTGTCATCTGAGGAAGGTTTATGAAGGTTAGTGAAAATTAATATATTTTGCTGGTTTATTCGCTAACGCTAACGTGCCTATTGCTATCGCTAACGTGCCTTGATGAATGAATGCGGTAGTGTGGTAGTCTATTGTAGTAAGCTAATATAATGCTATATTGTGTTTTCGCTGTAAAACACTTAAAAACTCTGAAATATTGGCTGGATTCACAAGATGCTTGTCTTTCATTTGCTGTACACGATGCATTTTTCAGAAATGTTTTATGATGAGTATTTAGGTATTCCACGTTGGTCTCTATAATTACTCTGGCTGCTTCGGTGCTATTTTTGACGGTAGCTGTGATGGTAGCTGCAATGTAAAACTGATTTATACCTCAAATATGCACATTTTTCGAACAAAACATAGATTTATTGTGTAACATGTTATAAGACTGTCATCTGATGAAGTTGTTTCTTGGTTAGTTTGGTTGGTTCTTGGTTAGTTAGGTTGGCTTTGTGCATGCTACCTGTGCTGTGAAAAATGTCTGTCCTTTTTTGTATTTGGTGGTGAGCTAACATAAATATACGTGCTGTTTTCGCTGTAAAACATTTTAAAAATCATACATGTTGGCTGGATTCACAAGATGTGTACCTTTCATTTGCTGTATTGGACTTGTTAATGTGTGAAAGTTAAATATTTCTAAAAAATATATTTTGAATTTCGCGCTCTGCCTTTTCAGTGGAATGTGGGAGGAGTTCCGCTGGCGGAACGCTAGAGTCAGACAGGTTAAACAATAAATCTATGTTTTGTTCGAAAAATGTGCATATTTCAGGTATAAATCATAGTTTTACATTGCAGCTACAATCACAAATATCACCAAAGCAGCTAGAATAACTACAGAGAGCAACGTGAAATACCTAAATACTCATCATAAAACATTTAAGAAAAATACATGGTGTACAGCAAATGAAAGACAAACATCTTGTGAATCCAGCCAATATTTCAGATTTTTTAAATGTTTTACAGCGAAAACACAATATAGCATTATATTAGCTTACCACAATAGCCAAAACACAACCCATTTATCAGCAGCAAAAGTTAGCGATCGCAAAAAACCAGCAAAAGATATATAATTTTTCACTAACCTTGACAAACTTCATCAGATGACAGTCCTAAAACATCAGGTTATACAATACACTTATCTTCTTATGGCTGCAGCCCGACACCGGTACACTTATGACAACATCCAGCTCAAGTGCAGGGCGCGAAATTCAAAAGATATTTTTTTAAAATATTTAACTTTCACACATTAACAAGTCCAAGACACCAGATGAAAGGTACACATCTTGTGAATCAAGCCAACATGTCCGATTTTTAAAATGTTTTACAGGGAAGACACAATATGTAAATCTATTAGCTAACCACGTTAGCAAAAGACACCACTATTCTTACTCCATCAGTTTTTACTCCATCAGTAGCTATCACAAATTCGACCAAATAAAGATATAAATAACCACTAACCAAGAAACAACTTCATCAGATGACAGTCTGATAACATATTTATTGTATAGCATATGTTTTGTTCGAAAAATTTGCATATTTCAGGTATAAATCATAGTTTACATTTCAGCTACAATCAGAAATTGCACCGAAAGCAGCCATAATATTTACAGATACCAACGTCAAATACCTAATTACTCATCATAAAACATTTCTGAAAAATACATAGTGTACAGCAATTGAAAGACAGGCATCTTGTGATTCCAGACAATATTTCCGATTTATTAAATGTTTTACAGCGAAAACAAAATGTAGCGCTATATTAGCGTAGCCACAATAGCCAGAAACACTTGGGCGCCCACGACCAGTTCACATGCACGACAGATATTAGAAATAGCATCATAAAATGTTTCTTACTTTTGGTGATCTTCCGTCAGAATGTTGGACAAGGTGTCCTTTGTCCAGAACAGTCGTTGTTTTGATCTGGAACGGCAAATATCCCTCTTCATTTAGCATGGGCACTTGCCAAGTGGCACGGATCACTCCAACGTCAACAAAGTCAGAGAACGGAACACGGCAAAACTCCCGAAAAAATTTCAATAATCTGATTAAACTATATTGAAAAAACATACGTTACGATGATATGGTCACATGTATCAAATAAAATCTAAGACGGAGATGTTAGTCGTCCATAACGGGAGCAAAACAGAAGCCAAATCCATGTCCTCTTTCGCGCGCTCCAGAAACAGGAAGTGGACGGTCACGTCAAAGAAATAGCTTTTATTCCACCTCAGACCAAGATAAACACAAAATTTCTTCTCTCACAGCTTCTTGACACCCAGAGGAAGGCGTATGAAGTGTACGTAGACTCTTACGTATCATGACCATGTATAGGCAGGAAGTTGAACAGAGCATATATTTCTGACATTCCACTTCCTGGTCAGGAAAAGTGCTGCAGAATGAGTTCTGTTTCACTCAGATAAATAATTCAAACGGTTTTAGAAACTAGAGAGTGTTTTCTATCCAATAGTAATAATAATATGCATATTGTACGAGCAAGAATTGAGTACGAGGCCGTTTGAAATGGGCACTATTTAACTGGCTACTCAATACTGCCCCTTGCAGCCATAACAGGTTAAGTTTTGTTCGAAAATGTGCATATTTAGAGCTGAAATCCGTGGTTATACATTGTGAAAACGTAGCAACTTTTTCCCAGAATCTCCGGATATATTTCTGACACTCACCTAATCTGACCAAATAACTAATCATAAACTTTACTAAAAAATACATGTTGTACAGCAAATGAAAGATACACTAGTTCTTAATGCAATCGCCGTGTTAGAATTCTAAAAATAACTTACGTTATAGCGAGACTACGTTATAGCGAGACAGCGCCTGCAATGAGGGCGGAAAATAGTACTAAACATTTTCCACAGAAATACGAAATAACATCATAAATGGTTCTTACTTTTGCTGAGCTTCCATCAGAATCTTGTACAAGGGGTCCTTTGTCCAGAACAATCGTTGTTTGGTTTTAGAATGTCCTTTTCTCCTGTCGAATTAGCAACCAAAGCTAGCCAAGTGGCGCGAAGCTGTCCATCTTCACCAAACGCAGAGAACGGAACACGCCAAAACTCCCAATAAACTTTCAATAATCTGATAAAACTATATTGAAAAAACATACTTTACGATGATATTATCACATGTATCAAATAAAATCAAAGCCGGAGATATTAGCCGTCTATAACGAAAGCTTTTCAGAAGGCAATCCAGGGTTCCTTCCCGCGCCTTGCTGAACAAAGGACATTTGGGGTCACGTCATTCCAAGAGCTCTTATTCGACCTCAGATCTAGCTAGACACCCCATTTCACCTCTCACTGCCTGTTGACATCTAGTTGAAGGCGTATGAAGTGCATGTATATCCATAGATTTCAAGCAAATGAATAGGAAGGCCCTGGAACAGAGCCTCGATTTCAGATTTTTCACTTCCTGACAGGAAGTTTGCTGCAAAATGAGTTCTGTTTTACTCACAGATATAATTCAAACGGTTTTAGAAACTTGAGAGTGTTTTCTATCCAATAGTAATAATAATATGCATATTGTACGATCTAGAATAGAGTACGAGGCCGTTTAAATTGGGCAGGATTTTATCCCAAAGTGAAAATAGCGCCCCCCTATCCCAAAGAAGTTTTTAACTCACGGCTGCACAAAAAGAGCTGTTCGCAAACCGTACCCATAAATATTCTAATGAGCCGCCGCTGCTACATTTTAAGAGACATACACAGACTTGAAATCATTGGCCACTTTAATAAACGGAACACTAGTCACTTTAATAATGTCACTTTAATAATGTTTACACATCTCGCATTACTCATCTCATATGTATACACTGTACTCTATACTATTCTACTGTATCATAGTCTATGCCGCTCTGACATTACTCATCCATGAATTGATATATTCTTAATTTTATTCCTTTACTTAGATTTGTGTGTATTGGGTATATGTTGTGAAGTTGTTAGATATTACTTGTTAGATATTACTGCACTGTCGGAACTAGAAGCACAAACATTTTCGCTACACCCGCAATAACATCTGCTAACCATGTGTACGTATGTGACCAATACAATTTGATTTGAATTGATTTAATTATAACTTAAATGGGGGAAACAACTTTTTTGAATTGTAAAGAACCATTGAAGGGTTCAAAGGTCAGTATGGTTCCACATAGAACCATCACCCTTCCCAAGGAACCCTTGAGGAAACGCCATTTTTTTGTGTGTAGCTAAACACGAACACATACATACACACACACTCACAACACACACACACACACACACACACACACACACACACACAATGGACAGATAAGAACGCTGCTAAACAGGCATTTAGGAGTTTTGGGAAATGAGGGTTGAATAAGAAAAATTCATTTTGCTTACTACTCTATTTTGTTCTGTTCTCTGTCTGTGTTCTCTGTGTGCACAGCAGCATGCCGTGTGAGTTACTGAATGCAGCAGCAGATTTTACAGATAGATCCAGAACAGAGTAGCTACAGCAGATAATACTGAACTCAAACCATGATAATCTGGCTGTGGTTGGAGTTTGTTTCACTGGGCACAAGCGTGGCCTCATGCTGTCCAACGTGGTCAACACTGCCGCCCACACAAATACACCCTATCACCTTGGACCTGTGTGTGTGTGTGTGTGTGTGTGTGTGTGTGTGTGTGTGTGTGTGTGTGTGTGTGTGTGTGTGTGTGTGTGTGCGTGCGTGCGTGCGTGCGTGCGTGCGTGCGTGCGTGCGTGCGTGCGTGCGTGCGTGCGTGCGTGCGTGCGTGCGTGCGTGTACTGTTATTCTGGTATTTATTCAGGGGCAGAACGTAGCAGAGCAGCTGAAGGTTAGAGAGGTGAGTGATGTCGAGACAGGGGTTTCTGGAGTCGCCTCTGTTTTGGCTAGCATCTGC
>NC_052310.1:8468995-8488995 GCF_016432855.1 Salvelinus namaycush
ACAATGTAGAAATTAGTCAAAAATAGTGAAAAACCCTTGAAGGACTAGGTGTGTCCAAACTTTTTACTGTTACTGTATATATATTATTATTACTTTTATTTATTTATTTTTTAATTCAATGGCGGCCGCGGCGCAACTTAGAAGCAGCCCAAAAACCCGTAAACCGAGACCAATTAATTTTCACCACGACATCGTTTTTTGGGCGGAAAAAACCCTGTGTGGCGCCCAAATAAGGAAATGACAGTTGGAACTCCACAGCAGAAAATACGTGATTTTTGTTGCTAGGCTACCAGTTACAGTGCTTTTAGCTTGTCGTTTGCACGCGCCTTCATCCAGAAGCAATACCAAAATGATAGCTAGTGTCTGAAAGAATTATATGGATATAATATTTGTAAAATTATTGAGCATGTCCTCAACTCAAATAAGCATCAGAAATGGTCCTTATTTAGCATATAATGTATATCAAGATCCTGATGTGGACTTCAGGCAAGAGCATATGCATTGTATGTGCTGTGAAAGTAAGAAAATATTCTATGTATGTATGTCAGTATTTGTCATCATATAGAGAAAATAAGATGTCCGCATAAGCCTATCTCAGCATACCTAGTGTCAATATCCGGCCATACCGTGTATGATATGCGGATGGAATCCCCCCAAAAATTCTGCATGAAAGAAAAATATGGATTTCATATTTGTCAAATTATTCAGCATGTGCTGGAAAACTCTGAAATCGTCCTTATTTTCAGCATATCAAGATCCGGAAATGACCTCAGCCAAGAGAAATTCTAGAATCAATATAGCTTATTACCTTTTTTTAACCTTTTTTCTCCCCAATTTCATGGTATTCAATTGGTAGTAGTTACAGTCTTGTCTCATCGCTGCAACTAGCGTACGGACTCGGGAGAGGCGAAGGTCAAGAGCCATGCATCCGCCAAAACACAACCCAACCTAGCCGCACTGCTTCTTGACACAATGCACATCCAACCCGGAAGCCAGCCAATGTGTCGGAGGAAACACCGTACACCTGGCGACCTGGTCAGTGTGCACTGTGCAGCGCACCACAGGAGTCGCTAGTGCGCAATGAGACAAGGATATCCCTGCCGGCCAAACCCTCCCTAACCTGGGCAAATTGTGCATCGCCCCATGGACCACCCGGTCGTGGCCAGCTGCGACATAGCCTGGGCTCAAACCCAGAATCTCTGGTGGCCCAGATTGCACTGCGATGCAGTGCCTTAGAACACTGCGCCACCAGGAAGGCATAGCTTAATATCTTGAATGTGCTGAGAAAACACACATATGCGATGTATACAGTCAGTATTTGTCAACATGAAGAGAGACAATAGGATTTTGCGAAGGATATCAAATGAGTCCATATTCGGCCATAGGAAATGTCCAAGTGTGATATTCAGAGTAATCCCAATATCATATATGTCTAAAAGACACACAGAATTTGTCAGGATATGGAGCATATCCAGGCTGTATCAAAACTGGCCGTGATTGGGAGTCCCATAGGGCGGCGCACAATTGGCCCAGCGTCGTCCGGGTTTGGCCGGTGTAGGCCGTCATTGTAAATAAGAATTTGTTCTTAACTGACTTGCCTAGTTAAATGAAGGTTGAATTAAACATTACAAAAATTATGTAATATTCACAAAACTCTAAATATGCATTGCACATGTTCTGTATACTCTAGAATATAAAAACGTGTCAAGTAAATATATCCCCTTTTATGGACCATTTCTGTCCAGCTCAGAAATATAATAAATTGTACAGCCGCAAGGCTTAAAATGTCTATGTGCCATGTGTAGTGGGGTTGGTTCAGTGAAAACTCACTTGTGTGATGAGCAACACTACCTGGATTATACAGTGGGAAAGCCTAACCAAGGCACCAACATTGGAGATCAAAGGTCCTTTGAGGATTGTGAGGACTCTCATCTTTATCAAGAGATTCCATCTGTTAATGTATGTCCACATGTTCGTATGACTTTCAATACATGCGTGACCATATGTAACTTAGAGGTACATGCATGACCATATGTAACTTAGAGGTACATGCATGACCATATGTAACTTAGAGGTACATGCGTGACCATATGTAACTTAGAGGTACATGCGTGACCATATGTAACTTAGAGGTACATGCGTGACCATATGTAACTTAGAGGTACATGCGTGACCATATGTTCTTAGGAGCTCTGAGGGTTGTGATTTCAAATCCCAAGAGAGCTGGACATCTGAGTCCTGGCCTTCAGTATATACTACACATCTAGTTCTATGAGGCTTTACACATATTGGACTGTTTTAACACAGCCAGCCCATTTCTGGTGGTGGTGGTGGGGGGGGGGCTTTTTAACACTAATTGGTCTTTTCACCGATCAAATCTGATGTGAAAAGATCTGATGTGATTGATCAAAAGAACAATTAGTGGGAAAAATATCAGAATTGGCCTAACTGTACATGTAAACGCAGCCTAAAGGTCTTCATTCATGATATTCTGCGTTTGTTATATGTAGAGAATTAGGTATGGAGTCTGTTCTGAAGGTAGCTTTGTATAAAGAATGTGTTGGAGAAAGTAAGAGCCATTAAGATACAGCAGAGACACGTCCTGTTGTCTGTCTGGAGGCATGGAGGAACGCCTACAGCGGCTAGTATTAACTGCTCATTATCTCCCACATCATTATCTCTCTTTCTTTCTCTATCCCTCCCTTCCTCTTTTTGTGTCTCTCTCTTCCACCATCTCTTGCTGTCCTGTCTTTCTCTCCCTCCCTATCTTCCTCCCTCTTTCCCTCCCTTTCTCCCTCCCTCCCCTGTAGCATGTAATCATGAGAGTGATCAGTCGCGTTGTGTGTCTCAGGGCTGAGTGAGATATTACCTGAACGATTGGGATGATTAATAGCAACTCATTTTTAAAACACTAAATGGTACCTGGAGGCCAAAGCAGTTCTTCTCTCACTCAAAGTTAATCTCCTGAGTCCAAACAGAAGTTTCAAGTTTCAAGTTTTATTAGTTGCATGTACGGGATAGAGTGCTGAAGACACTCCATCCATTCTATTGTTTTTTGATAGTCTCTCCCTTCTCACGTGTATTTGGGTTTTATGAGATTCCCTGTTAGAGCCTTCGTGCCCAAACCCATGCAGTGTGATAAATGTAAATGATTTGGCCGTGTGTATGTAGAGTATTATATTCCAGCTGAACCTAAATCTGCAATTGTGGTGGTGAACATCCAGCCACATTTCTTTGAAGTGTCCTGTTAGGGTGAAAGAAACAGATGTGTTAAGATGAAGGGCTGTCCAGCACGTCTCCTATCCGGAGGCAGTGAGAAGAGTGGAAGAATGAGGAAGTAATGGTAGCAGGAGTAGAAACACCACATGATGTTCCTTGTCAACAAAGACATCCTGACATGTTGCATGTTAACAAGGTGGACTTTGTAGCGTGTAATACTTTGGTTATCAACTGCGCAGCGCAAACTGACAGGAAATATGAGAAAATGTTTATGGGGACTCAGGGACTTTTCCGCAGAAGCATTACAAGGAATCCTGTCGATGAATGCTCCGTTCTCACAGGCACCTGAGCCTGTTTAGGCATGTGATTTGAATGTGACTGAAGGAGTGGGATGGTTGGTTTGATTTATTTCTGTATTACCTCCCTGTTCCCCGCAATGGAATAAATTATTTTGGTTTTGTTTCAATACCGTATACAGTAGTTGGCGGCAATACACCAATAGGTGTAGTCTGCCATAAAACTTTAAAAAAGAAGATCTAGTTGTCACGCCCTGACCATAGAGAGCCATTGTTTCTCTATGGTGAAGTGGGTCTGCGCCTTGGTCCGATATTTATTCCAGCGAACGTGACACTAGTGGCCAGTAATGGTTGCAATTAGCCCTGCATAGCTTGACCCCCCCACTATCATTGACAGGCGATGTGATTAACCTTAGCCTTAACATTAACCTTCAATCTTCATTCATCTTTACATTAAAATAATGATAATTTTAGATTGTCTTAAAGGTAGAGGTGTAAAGTAGCTAATTACAACTACTCTCAATACTATAATTGAGTAGCTTTTCCAAGTACTTGGGATTTTACTTCTACTTAAGTGAAATTGTATTGAAGTAACAGTTGTTCTTCTTGAATAGGATATTTCAGTACTCTTACCACCACTGGCTAATGAGTAAGGGAGGGAGTGAGGGGGGGGTCTGGGTGTGGGAAAGAGGAAGTGAGGGAAAGAGGGAGTGAGTGAGGAAAAGATGGCATAAGTTATTGAAAAAAAGAGTGTGAATGGGTGTGTGAATGTCAGCCAGTCCCATGGATAAGTACCACAAAACAGAGGGGTGGATGAGGGATTGAATGGGTGAAAGAATTAGACATGTTTATTTCTGGAGTCTGATATTGAAGTCGGGCAACTTTATTGTGTATTGCTTGTTTTTTTATCAATACATTTTAAATGCTTTAGAATTTTTGTTGTTGTTGCATATAGGTAACCTTGGTGAAATTAGCAAATTATCAAGGTCAATGTTTTTATTTTAAAGGTCCTGAACAGTCATTCTGAAAGTACTTTTTCTATCATGGCTAACACGCCTTCGCCGATGTTGGTTACAAGACGGTACTTATTTAAAGTAGGTAAGAGAATATCATGTTGCCATTGGTATATTAAAATGAGAGTTAAGGTGACGTCACCTTGTCCCCTTAATAACGAATGTAAGTGTTTGACATGGAGGAGGGGACCAGTAACTTTATGATCAAACTTTATCAATGTAGAATCAACAGTTATTTTACATACTTTGATTTGGTTTATCAAATATCATCACATTTCATGAAAAACATGATTTTGACTGTTCATGACTTGTAAAAGTAACTCAATTACTTTTACTTTTAAATTGGCAACTTTTTCCTTTTAATTGCGTAGTTTTTTACACCATTAATCGAGTAAAATGTCATTAAAGTAAAAGTACTTCTACTTGAGTAGGATATTCCAGTACTCTTTCCATCACTGCTTAAAGGTCCCAGACTAAAACAGGTTTCACCATTTCCTATACACTTGTCCCAACAAAATATCCCTCACAGATGTTTACCGTTCATCGTCACTATTATTGTATGCCAACCGCCCTAAAATCACTTAAGACGTCAACTAAATTTGCAACACAAAATGATGTGGCTGTAAATTAGCATCGCGTCACAATTAAATAGTAGCATCTAAATATGTAAATATCATTAAATCACAAGTCCAAGACACCAAATGAAAGATACAGATCTTGTGAATAAAGCCACCATTTCAGATTTTTAAAATGTTTTACAGGGAAGACAAAATATGTAAATCTATTAGCTAACCACGTTAGCAAAAGACACCATTTTTCTTTGTCCACCATTTTTTCTCTCCACCAGTAGCTATCACCAATTCGGCCAAATAAAGATATTGATAGCCACTAACCAAGAAAAAACCTCATCAGATGACAGTCTGATAACATATTTATTGTATAGGATAGGTTTTGTTAGAAAAATGTGCATATTTCAGGTAGAAATCATAGTTTACAATTGCACCCACCATCACAACTCGACTAGAATAAATACAGAGAGCAACGTGTATTACCTAATTACTAATCATAAAACATTTCTTAAAAATACACAGCTCACAGCAATGGAAAGACACAGATCTTGTGAATTCAGACAATATTTCAGATGTTCTAAGTGTTTTACAGCGAAAACACAATAAATCGTTATATTAGCATACCACATGTGCAAACGTTACCCGAGCATTGATTCAAGCCAAAGAGAGCGATAACGTAATCATCGCCAAAATATGTTAATTTTTTCACTAACCTTCTCAGAATTCTTCCGATGACACTCCTGTAACATCATATTACAACATACATATAGAGTTTGTTCGAAAATGTGCATATTTAGCCACAAAAAAACGTGGTTATACAATGACAATACTAGCAAAACTAGCCTGAAAATGTCGGGGGCCATCTTTAACAGTGATCTTGTCTCATGAATAACTATTCATAAACTTGACTAAAAAAATATAAGTTGGACAGCTATCGAAAGACAAATTAGTTCTTAATGCAATCGCTGAATTACATTTCTAAAATTATCCTTACTGTGCAATACAGGGTTCGCCAAGCGAAGCTATACCAAAACAAATGGCGGAATATGCGTTTAAAATTTTTCGACAGAACAACGATTTATCATCTTAAATATTTCTTACTATGAGGTGATCTTCCATCAGAATCTTGGGCAATGTATCCTTTCTTGGGTCTAATCTTCTTTTGGTCGAAAGATGTCCTCTTGTCCGTCGAAATGCCCACTAACGTTCGACCGGGACCCCGAAACGTGCCCGGCTCTTCAAAGTACGTCACAAAGAAATGCCTCAAAATCGCACTAAACGGATATAAATTGCTATAAAACGGTTTAAATTAACTACCTTATGATGTCTTTAACACCTATAACGAATAAAAATATGACCGGCGATATATAAGTGGCTAAACCAAAGCTTGGAAGGAGGCCAGTCCGACGACCACTCTGCGTCGAGCGCACTGTTGAAAAGGACGTTCTTTCTGCTCCAGGGTCTATTTATAGAGCCCGGATTGCGCAATCCACTCCATTCAAAATCTCCCCGTTTACTGACATCTAGAGGAAGGCGTAGGCAGTGTTTGTAGCATCATAGCATTCACAGGGACTTATGAACTGACCTGGGAGCAGGGGCCAAGATTTCTGAAATCTCACTCCCTGGCAGGAAAAGTGCTGTAGAATGAGTTCTGTTTCACTCAGAGACATAATTCCAACGGTTATAGAAACTAGAGAGTGTTTTCTATCCAATAATAACAATAATATGCATATTGTACGAGCAAGAATTGAGTACTAGGCAGTTTAATTTGGAGATCAATTTTCGCAAAGTCGAAACAGCACCCCCTATATCCCAGAGAGGTTAAGACGTCAACTAAATTTGCAACACAAAATGATGTGGCTGTAAAATATGACACCACCCCAGTGTTATGACAAAATGTTCTCCCCAGAACTCCTAACCTTCAGTGACATCATCCCGGGGACATCTCAGAGGACAACAACAGGGAGGGAAATGGTGTCGACGGAAGAAGACTATGGTGTTGTATCATTGCCTTCTCTCTCCTACCTCTCTCTTTCTCTGTATCTCTTTCTCTGTGTCTCTTTC
Organism: Salvelinus namaycush; assembly: GCF_016432855.1. Taxonomy (NCBI): domain Eukaryota; kingdom Metazoa; phylum Chordata; class Actinopteri; order Salmoniformes; family Salmonidae; genus Salvelinus; species Salvelinus namaycush. The sequence goes on from NC_052310.1 coordinate 8,476,157, forward strand.
TCTCATTCTTTCTTTCTCTCTCTCTCCATCTTACATCTCCATCTTCCTCTCTGTGTGTATCTCTGTCTCTCCCACTCCACGTCTGGCCTTATACACTATATATACAAATGTATGTGGGCACCCATTCAAATTAGTGGATTTGGCTATTTCAGCCACACCCGTTGCTGAGAGGTGTATAAATTTGAACACACAGTCATGCAATCTCCACATACAAACATTGGCAGTAGAATGGGCTTACTGAAGAGCTCAGTGACTTTCAACGTGGCACCGTCATACGATGCCACCTTTCCAACAAGTCAGTTCGTCAAATTTCTGCCTTGCTAGAGCTGCACCGGTAAACTGTAAGTGCTGTTATTGTGAAGTGGAAACGTCTAGGAGCAACAACGGCTCAGCCGCGAAATGGTAGGCCACACAAGCCCACAGAATGGATCTGCTGAGTGCTGAAGCGCGTAGCGCCTAACATTTGTCCGTCCTCCGTTGCAACACTCTCTCCGAGTTCCAAATTGCCTCAGGAAGCAACCTCAGCACAAGAACTGTTCATCAGGAGCTTCATGAAATGGGTTTTCATGGCCGAGCAGCCGCACACAAGCCTAAAATCACATTGCGCAATGCCAAGCATTGGCTGGAGTGGTATAAAGCTCACCGCCATTGGACTCTGAATCACGTGTCACCATCTGGCAGTCCGACGGACGAGGAATAATGGTATGTTTTTCATGGTTCGGGCTAGGCCCCTTAGTTCCAGTGAAAGGAAATCTCAATGATACAATGATACAGCATACAGTGGTATTCTAGACGATTCTGTGGTTCCAACTTTGTGGTAATACTTTCCGGTTCCAGCATGACAGTGCACAAAGTGAGGTCCATACAGAAATGGTTTGTCGAGATCGGGGTGTGGAAGAACTTGACTGGCCTGCACAGAGCTCTGACCTCATCCCCATCGAACACCTTTGGGATGAATTGGAACACCGACTGCGAGCCAGACCTAATTGCCCAACGTCAGTTCACTAATGCTCTTATTGCTGAATGGAAGCAAGTCCCCGCAGCAATGTTCCAACATCTAGTGGAAAGCCTTCTCAGAAGAGTGGAGGCTGTTATAGCAGCAGGTATCCACATACTTTTGGTCATGTAGTGTCTGCTCGTCTCTACTTCGCCTCTCTCTATTGGTCCTCTTACACCCTCTCCTTCCCCTCCCCCTCACCCATATCTCCTCTCACTCTTTCTATTGGTCCTCTTACACCCTCTCCTCCCCCTCCCCCATATCTCCTCTCCCTCTCTCTATTGGTCCTCTTACACCCCCTCCACCCCTCCCCCATATCTCCTCTCCCTCTCTCTATTGGTCCTCTTACACCTTCTCCTCCCCCTCCCCCATATCTCCTCTCCCTCTGCCGGTCTTCTTACACCCTCTCCTCCCCCTCCCTCATATCTCCTCTCCATCTGCCGGTCCTCTTACACCCTCTCCTCCCCCTCCCCCATATCTCTTCCCCCTCCCTCATATCTCCTCTCCCTCTCTCCAATATCTTTATAATGTAATCTAGTTAGCCATCAGCCCCATGTGGTTAGTTCATCAGGTGTAGAGGGCACGAGGGGAGGGGGCAGGGAGGGAATGTTTGGGCCGTGCTTTTGTCGGTGCCCCCACTGTCTCCCATCTGTCCCACAGTGCTGTGTGTGTGTGTGTGTGTCTGTTGATCATTTGAGAAGATCAGTATGACAGCAGGGAGTCAGATGCTCAGCAGCGCTCAGACTTGTTTAAGGGAATGTGTGTGTGTGTGTGCGGGCGTATGTGCAAAAAAAATAATAAGGTCAGTCCCACTATCATTCATACATTTTTTTATGTGATAAAATCCCCTGAGTAGAGGGATGACGTTTGTATTGGTATTTGTAGCTTCAATTGCGTCTTAGACACACTTATACGTCCTCTTTCACCTTCCTGACAAGGGCAATAGGATTCCTGTGTGACAGACGCGTGTGCCTGCTCTTTGCTCCTGTTACCATTCCTCTGACTCTGTAGGGGGTTGGAGAAGGGGAGTAGGTGGGGGATGAATTGGAGGGGGACGGATGAGTGCAGGAGAAAGGAGGACAGGAGATGGAGATGTAGCAGAGGGTGGTGACGTAGACGGTAGGGGAAGACGAGGGAGGATGAGGGAAGGAGAAGAGGGGAAGCGACGAGGGCGGTATTTTCTGTCATCTGTCGTCTGCTGCAAGCACCTGTTGTGTGTGTGTGTGTGTCCTCATACTGTGTAAATATTTTGATTTATTTGTATTTTTATTAACCTTTATTTAACAAGGCAAGTCAGTTAAGAACAAATTATTTTTTACAATGACGGCCGACCAAAAGGCAAAAGGCCTCTTGCGGGGACGGGGGCTGGGATTAAAAATAATAAATAAATAAAATATAAATATAAGACAAAACACACATCACGACAAGATAGACAACACTACATAAAGAGAGACCTAAGACAACAACATAGCAAGGCAGCAACACATGACAACACAGCATGGTAGTGACACAACATGACAACAACATGGTAGCAACATAACATGGTAGCAGCACAAACATGGTACAAACATTATTGGGCACAGACAACAGCACAAAGAGCAAGAAGGTAGAGACAACAATACATCACGCGAAGCAGCCACAACTATCAGAAAGAGTGTCCATGATTGAATCTTTGAATGAAGATAAAACTGTCCAGTTTGAGTGTTTGTTGCAGCTCATTCCAGCCCAAATATGTGGGCGAGATGGTATAATAAAGCTTGATCAATCATCCAGGGGTCACCGTGGAAACAGAGGAGAACAAGAATGATGTGCTAGGAGAACGCTAATGCACACCACCACTGACCTCTGACCTGTCAGAGAGACACTTTTAATCCCCTGGTGTTCCGTCAAATCGCCGGAACAGTTTAACACCATAGGTTTGTCAAAGTCATAAATGGGAATATGTTTTCTGCATGGACAGCCAATATCACGACTTCATAAAACAAAATAATGACGTAATTTATAAATGTGTGCCTTGTGTCTCCCCGACCCCTTTATTTCTCATTTCTCCGTGTTGTCGCTCAGGTTTCTGTATCTGTGAAGCCATAACATGGTTCTCTTTAGTTGTAGTTCCTGAGCTGCTCTCTCACGTCCACCTTTCAATCCTAATCCCCCAACACGTCAATCTTTGTGGGGAGGCAGGTAGACTAGTGGTTAGAGTGTTGGACTAGTAACTGAAAGGTTGCAAGATCGAATCCCCGAGCTGACAAGGTAAAAATCTGTCGTCCTGCCACTGAACAAGACACTGTTCCTAGGCCATCATTGGAAAAAAATAATTTGCTCTTAACTGACTTGCCTAGTTAAATGAAGGTTAAAAAAATTCTGTCACAGTCATCTTTGTTGAATAGCTGATATAGGAGTCTGATACAGAAAAGGCCAGTGTCAGCTCCTCACTAAATGCCTGTTGGATTATGGGACCTTGGGATTGAAGTTCACATTTAATCACATCAACATGATCTCATAGCCTCACTTTGGAATTTGTCGTATTATTTATTCTGCATGGTTACAGGGTTAATTCCGTGTGGTTAAAGGGTTATTAACACAGAAACAACTCAGAGTTAAGTTTAGGTATTAATTCCTGACTGGTTAAGGTTAGGGCTATGGTTTGGGGAAGGCTTAAAACAAAATAATTTAAAACAATGTGCTGTTATCATCAAGTAGTCTTCCTGCTTGCTAGAGCATTGTGAACTATTGTGGCTCAGTGGTCTAAGCAGCGCACTCTAGCTCTGGAGCTCATGAGTTGTTATCGAAGTCCTCAGGATCTTTTCAGATGTCCTGTTCCATGGCTGTTTCCAGGCTGCAACCCATACTGTACAGGCTCAGTGTAGTAGCCTCAGATCTCTCTCAGCAATGCACACACACACACACCTTTCAAATCTCCCCTCATCTCTCTCAGCAGTACACACACACACACACACACACCTTTCAAATCTCCCCGCCATCTCTCTCAGCAGTACACAAACACACACCTTTCAAATCTCCCCTCATCTCTCTCAGCAGTACGCACACACACACACCTTTCAAAATCTCCCTCTCATCTCTCTTTGGCTGCAGAGAAGCAGGTCCCTGCTAGCTAGCAGAGGGATGTATCCAACCCAGTGTTTTCCCCCTGTGCTAGTGATGTTGATCACGGCAGAGTGCCAAGGTATCACAGAGAAGCTGTGTGGATGGAGCCTGGCCCTGTGGAGTTCGCTATAGCGTGTTTTGTTCTTATCCAAAATGAAAACTGAAAACTTCTCAGAATGTCTTATATTGTTTTGAGTTTTGTTTTTATTGTTTGTTTGTGGCTCTGTCTATAGCCCTTAAGGAAAAAGCACATGAATTTCACATGATCTCGTGATCACGTGATTCCATGTGAAGCTAATGTGATTATGCTGAAGCAACATGTGATAACATAAAACTACAGGTGACAACATGTGAGCATGTGAGAACATGATCTCAAGTGAATTTAATGTGAAATAAATGAGGATGAAACATTTCAACATGTGATACCATGAAAGTACATGGGACAACATTTGAGCATGTGAAAGACGAAATGTCAAATGTGACCCGTTTCAAGAAGCTAGGCGTACATCGCACGTCACTACTTCACAGGAAAGGCAATTGAAGATTTTATCAAAATGCGTTTTTGGGAAGAAATGCCTTCCGGAACATGTGAACGTTCATGTGCCTTCATATCAAACTTGTATGCTGTCTGTAAATACAAATACAATTGTGAAATTACCAGCCTAGTTGGTTTAGCCACGGAAAAAGTCGGGAACCTTCCCGCTAGCCATGATTGGCTAAGATAATGGATGGGCTGGACATGCCGAGAGATGAGTTCGGATTGGTCTGCTATGTAGCACGCTTCTGTCTATAATCCTTGCTACTGCCACTTTAAATATATATATATAACGTTAGCCATGGAGATCTGCAAAGGTGTTGCTACTGCTCTCAACAACATTGCTGCCCAGAATTTAGGAGGCGCTATCAACAAAGATCAGCGGGAAAAAGTTGTGATGAACTACTTTTTGCACAAGATCAGTGTGAACCGGAATGACTTGACACAGCAACGAGCCAAACAAGCTGTAGCTAGCTACAAACAAAACGGAAAAGACATTCTGCCCGTGAAGCGTTCATCCATGTATATGGGTAAGAGTCTAGCTACATTTTCAGATATTATACCTTTCTAATATAGTCAGAAAGTCATTTTCATTGCAAGTTAGAGCTTACTGTTCGTTAGCTAGTGAACGTTAGCTTGCTGACTCACTAGCTAACGTTACATTTATGATCTGTGTAGTAATATTATTTGTAACTCAGAAAACCATTTGCATTGCTAGTTGTACCCTAATGTTAGCTAGCTAGCTAACATTGAACCTAGTTGCTTAGTTTTAGCTACAGTTGAAGTCGGAAATTTACATACACTTAGGTTGGAGTCATTAAAACTTGTTTTTCAAACACTCCACAAATTTCTTGTTAACAAACTATAGTTTTCGCAAGTCGGTAAGGACATCTACTTTGTGCATGACGCAAGTAATTTTTCCAACAATTGTTTACAGGCAGATTATTTCACTTATAATTCACTGTATCACAATTCCAGTGGGGCAGAAGTTTACATACGCTAAGTTGACTGTGCCTTTAAACAGCTTGGAAAATTCCAGAAAATTATGTTATGGCTTTAGAAGCTTCTGATAGGCTAATTGACATCATTTGAGTCAATTGGAGGTGTACCTGTGGATGTATTTCAAGGCCTAACTTCAAACTCAGTGCTTATTTGATTGACATTATGGGGAAATCAAAATAAATCAGCCAAGACCTCAGAAGAAAAATTGTAGACCTCCACAAGTCTGGTTCATCCATGGGAGCAATTTCCAAACGCCTGAAGGTACCACGTTCATCTGTACAAACAATAGTACGCAAGTATAAACACCATGGCCGTCATATCGCTCAGGAAGGGGACGCGGTCTGTCTCCTAGAGATGAATGTACTTCGGTGCAAAAAGTGCAAATCAATCCCAGAACAACAGCAAAGGACCTTGTGAAGATGTTGGGGAAACAGGTACAAAAGTATCTATATCCACAGTAAAACGATTCCTATTTCGACATAACCTGAAAGGCTGCTCAGCAAGGAAGAAGTCACTGCTCCAAAACCACCATAAAAAAACAAAGACTACGGTTTGCATCTGCACATGGGGACAAAGATCGTACTTTTGGAGAAATGACATCTGGTCTGATGAAACAAAAATAGAACTGTTTCTTAACGATGGCCATAATGACCATCGTTATGTTTGGAGGAAAAAGGGGGAGGCTTGCAAGCCGAAGAACACCATCCCAAACGTGAAGCACGGGGGTGGCAGCATCATGTTGTGGGGGTGCTATGCTGCAGGAGGGACGGGTGCACTTCACAAAATAGATGGCATCATGGGGAAGGGAAATTAGGTGGATATATTGAAGCAACATCTCAAAACAGCAGTCAGGAAGTTAAGGCTTGGTCACAAGTGGGTCTTCCAAATGCACAATGAACCCAAGCATACATCCAAAGTTGTGGCAAAATGGCTTAAGGACAACAAAGTCAAGGTATTGGAGTGGCCATCACAAAGCCCTGACCTCAAACCTATAGAACATTTGTGGGCAGAACTGAAAAAGCATCTGCGAGCAAGGAGGCCTACACACCGGACTCAGTTACACCAGCTCTGTCAGGAGGAATGGGCCAAAATTCACCCAACTTATTGTGGGAAGCTTGTGGAAGGCTACCCGAAACGTTTGACACAAGTTATACAATTTAAAGGCAATGCTACCAAATACGAATTGAGTGTATGTAAACTTCTGACCCACTGGGAATGTGATGAAATAAATAAAAGCTGAAATAAATCATTCTCTCTACTATTATTCTGACATTTCACATTCTTAAAATAAAGTGGTGATCCTAACTGACCTAAGACAGGGAATTTTTACGAGGATTAAATGTCAGGAATTGTGAAAAACTGAGTTTAAATGTATTTGGCTAAGGTGTATGTAAACTTCCGACTTCAACTGTACCTGCAGATTCACACTCCAGCATTTCATGCATAGTGGCTAGCAATGACAATCAATTTGTACTGTAGCTATGGGTTGGGATTATGGTTAATTGTTTAGCTAGCTAGCTAGCTACATGTCTAAATTAAAGACTCCACTTCGCAAGAGAATGGTTACATGACCCATCAAGTTAGACAGGTGTGTCTGGAGGTGAATATGAATATGGTATTTCATGAACATGTGTACATGTCTAGACAATAGTGACCCATTCACAGCTAGATGTCGCTGGGGGGGCGGTGATTGTAGCATTTCTTTCACATGAACCATCAATTTGGTGTCTGGGTAAGCATCACCTAGTAATTCTAAAATATTCTTATCTGGACACTTTCACAGTCAGATTAGGATAAAGGCCAATAACTAGATCAGGTGTATTTTTCCTTATTGTTTTCCTTATTGTAGGCTGCTACTTTCACCACTTTTAGTCATGAAATCATTGATTGATTTTCTGCACTCTGTCACTCACTCTGTTTAGCACATGGCCTCGTGTGAATCCTTAAAGAGATGGGTGGGGCTAAGGCTTAAGAGGGTGTGGGTTACAATTTTCTTTCAAAGCAATATTACTTTCCCATTGTTCCTCTGCTGCGGTATATGATATACCATTGTGTAGGTCTGTCTCTACTCTTTTTCAATGTAAAAAAACACCATATCAAATGTTGCTAGCTAAAACCCAATCGAGGCGTTGGGTCACAAATGTCCTTTAGAATACCCTACTTAGAAGGTTAAAAGGCATAATTGGCGTTTATTCAATTTAAACAGTCATGGTACCCTGCAGGTATTGTCTAGTTCCCGGTTTGTTCCAGGGATGTTCCAAGGACATTTTTCGGACATTCTCAGAACATTATGTCATGGTCCCCTGGAGGTGTTTGTCTAGTTGCATTGAAAATACTGTAAATCTACAACTAGTTAAGGTATTTTTACAGCTAAATTATGGTGTTAATGTTAAAGGACGTTAGGCTGACTACTTGGGACTCAACCTCACTTGGGATTAAACTCAAATTCTCTTGGTTGCAAGCTACCTGAAGTTCCTGCTGAGCCACCAGGTCTATGGACATAATGGAGATTGGCTATATGTATAGCCAAGAGTACATTTCTGCACTTTGCCTAAAGTTTTGCACTAAAAATAAAGTAAATATTTACAACAACTTGAAGGTGGTATTTATATAAAAGTACAGTATGCTACTGTATTCTGATTTCAATTACTGTAAAATCATACATACAATGTGCAGAAATGTATTCTTGCCAATAAATCTGTGGCCAATCTGTCATGGCCACAGGCCTGGTGGTGAAGCAGGTATTTCAGATTGCTGGCATCCAAGAGGTTATGCATTTAAATCCTAGGTGTGGTTTCGTCCCAAGTGTGATAACCAATGTTGAAGTCAAATTCCATTTAAATTCCAGTCATTTCAGAAAGTGAACCCAATTCAACATTTTCCGGTATTGAAAATAATTGGAATTAGAATTGGAATATATGTGTACTTCCTGAGTACAGTTCATTGTTGTACAGTTATTTACTGTAAAAAATACAGTTCTGCTATAGAAAAACATTAAACGTTTTTTCCACTATTTTCACCGCAACACATTAGCCGGTAACTTATTATAAATTGACAGGATTTTTAAAAACAGTTTGTGCCATAAGCACATCTAAACAAGTATCCTATAAGTTTAAATGTAATTGTAAATGAAGAGTGCAATGGTTTTTTTACCTTTATTTATACAGGCAAGTCAGTTAGGATCAAATTCTAATTTTCAATGATGTCCTAGGAACAGTGGGTTAACTGCCTTGTTCAGGGGCAGAATGAGCTTTACCTTGTCAGCTCGGATATTTGATCTTGCACACTTTTGGTTACTAGTCCAACACTCTAACCACTATTCTACCTGTGGTTAGGATGCAGGATGGGCCAAAAAGTACCCAAGTGCATTGCGGTTCACAGTAAATATAAATCAAAACACTATTACTGTAGAAATGTACTGTACAGTGACAAAAAAACAGTAATGGCTGACAGTGTAGTTTCATGTCATCACACCATGAACCACATTATTTCACATGTGGAAAATCACATGATTTCACACGACATGTGAAAACGTGATTTTGGAACACTTCATGTCACACTTACATTTAACATTTTACATTTAAGTCATTTAGCAGACGCTCTTATCCAGAGCGACTTACAAATTGGAAAGTTCATACATATTCATCCTGGTCCCCCCGTGGGGAATGAACCCACAACCCTGGCGTTGCAAGCGCCATGCTCTACCAACTGAGCCACACGGGACCGTGTGGCTTCACGTGATCACGAATTTCATATGTGCAATTGAACACCTGGGGTTTGAATTTACAACCTCAGGATTAGAGGCACACTGACCTTTCTGCTGCACAACAAAGTATGTAGCAAGCCCATACACATTCATGACCTATACTAGGCACTTAGCAAAAGAGCGCCATCTGTGCTGCTATTTTAGTTATCACTTATTCTGACTATTCTCTCATCATTGTGTTAATTGACATATTTCAGCAATGTGAGAGTTTTCTGTATAGTTGTCTAATGTTGCTGCGGCATATTATTCTGTTTTAATGTTACTCCTGAATTGCTATGATAAATATAATCATTTTGAGTGTTTTTTTTAACAAAGCTGAGATTTACTTTGCAGTCCAAAGCTGAGATCAGTTATTGACACAGACATGATGGCATAGCAAGAAGATTGGAATGCAGTGAACCAAGCGATTGTGAGTTTAAATCCCAGGTAAGAACATGTTGAATAGTTATTACTGTATAAATAAACACACAAATCTATAAGTTGAAAACACTGTGTGTTTAAAGCACTGTGTGTGTGTATCGTAAAGGCTCTTCCTTGTTTGCAGGGCATCACCTGTGAAAAGGTGAATCCACTTGTGAAAGGTAATGAGATCTCATTTTAAATAATACAAGTGAATTGTTCCTAAAGACATGTGCCATCAGGTGGTTTTTCCTTTAGGGATGCTTGACATTGGAACACTCAATGTGAGTCTGACCTCTGTCTCAGAGGATTTCTTATATCCAATATCTCTTATTCCCCATGCTATACAATACTGCACTCTCTAAATACTAATTAGATTTACTATGTATTTTGCAAGTGTGCAGTGGCACTGTCTTGAGGATGGTTGGCCTATAAAAGTCATTGTAGTACCAACATCATAGAACCCAATAACCTCAGCTGAATCTCTCTACCTCGTCTGTGTGTGTGGCATCCTGTCTTTCTCTGTGTGTGTGTGTGTGTGTGTGTGTGTGTGTGTGTGTGTGTGTGTGTGTGTGTGTGTGTGTGTGTGTGTGTGTGTGTGTGTGTGTGTGTGTGTGTGTGTGTGTGTGCGCGCACTCAGACACGCACACACACACACACACACCAGGGGACAGCGAGTGCCCACATAATGTGTGTTATTGTGTCTGCAGAGCTTGGTCCAGTCTCGTAATGTCCTGTCGTTCCGTTGAGTGGATGGGATCCTGAATAGGTTCATTCTCTTCTGTATCGGTCTATTGCATGCGGTGTATCTCATTTAAGAAACATATTCTCTCACTCTTTCCATCTCTCTCTCACTTTTTCTATCTCTCTCTCTATCTCTCTCTTTCTATCTCTCTCTCTTTCTATTTCTCTCGCTTTCTTTCTCTCTCTATTTTTCTCTCTCCCTCTCTTTTTCTATCTCTCGCTCTCTTTCTATATCTCTCTTTCTATCTCTCTCGCTTTCTCTCAATTTATATATCTCTCTCTCTATCTCTATCTCTCTATGTCTTACTTTATTTCTTCTGTCTCTGGAGCAGAAAACTATTTTGTCATTCTGAGGTTAAACAAGTCCAGCAGTTTACAAATTCTTTGAAAGAAGATGGCGCCGACAGACACGGTCGACCTGTTTCTGGCTCCTAGCCATCTTTGCAGCATTTTTGGGGGGACTATTTCTTAAATTATTTGCTCAGAACGTTTCTTGTATTATTACCTCTGGCCGAAAATAACTTTTGCACATTCGATCACAGGTCACTCACCTGAAATTTGAGCAGGCATTTTACTTCCCAGATCTGGATCCAGTCAAAAGTTTTGGACACACCTACTCATTCCAAGGTTTTTCTTTATTTGTACTATTTTCTACATTGTAGAATAATAGTGAAGACATCAAAACTATGAAATAACACATATGGAATCATGTAGTAACCAAAAAAAGTGTATTTTAGATTCATAAAAGTAGAGCCCTTTTCACATTCTCGCACACATCCTCTCAACCAGCTTCATGAGGTAGTCATCTGGAATGCATTTCAATTAACAGGTATGCCTTGTTAAAAGTTAATTTGTGAAATGTCTTTCCCCCTTAATGCGTTTGAGCCAATCAGTTGTGTTGTAAAAAGGTAGGGTTGGTATACAGTAGATATCCCTATTTGGTAAAAGACCAAGTCCATATTATGGCAAGAACAGCTCAAATAAGCAAAGAGAAACAACAGTCTATCATTACTTTAAGACATGCAGGTCAGTCAATATGGAAAATTTCAAGAGCATTGAAAGTTTCTTGAAGGGCAGTCGCAAAAACCATTCAAGCGCTATGATGAAACTGGCTCTCATGAGGACTGCCACAGGAAAGGAAGACCCGGAGTTAACCCTGCTGCAGAGGATACGTTCATTAGAGTTGCCAGCCTCAGAAATCGACAATCAACTGCACCTCAGATTGCAGCCCAAATAAATGCTTCACAGAGTTCAAGTAACAGACACATCTCAACATCAACTATTCAGAGGAGACTACGTGAATTAGGCCTCCATGGTCAAATTGCTGCAAAGAAACCACTACTAACGGACACCGATAAGAAGAAGAGACTGGTGGAAATCTGTCCTTTGGTCTCGTGAGCACAAATTTGAGATTTTTGGTTTCACCCGGCTTGTCTTTGTGAGACGCAGAGTAGGTAAATAGATGATCTCCACATGTGTGGTTCCCACCGTGAAGCATGAAGAAGGAGGTGTGATGGTGTGGGGGTGCTTTTCTGGTGACACTGTCAGTGATTTATTTAGAATTCAAGGCACACTTAACAAGCATGGTTACCACAGCATTCTGCAGTGATGCACCATCCCATCTGGTTTGCGCTTAGTTGGACTATAATTTGTTTTTCAACAGGACAATGACACAAAACACACCTCCAGGCTGTGTAAGGGCTATTTGAGCAAGAAGGAGAGTGATGGAGTGCTGCATCGGATGACCTAGCCTCTACAATCATCTGACCTCAACCAGATTGAGATGGTTTGTGATGAGTTGGACTGCAGAGTATTGTAGCTGGGAAAGGTGTGCCGCTAGCGGGACACATCAACAACATCCGGTGAAATTGCAGAGCGCGAAATTCAAATTACAGTATTATAAATATTTAACTTTCATAAAATCACAAGTGTAATATATCAAAAACTTAACTTCTTGTTAATCCAGACGCTGTGTCAGATTTCAAAAAGGGTCTACGGCGAAAGCAAACCATGCGATTATCTGAGGACAGCGCCCCACATACAAAACCATTGAAAACATATTTCAACCAGGCAGGTGCGACACGGAAGTCAGAAATAGCGATATAATAAAAGCCTTACCTTTGATGATCTTCTTCTGTTGGCACTCCAAAAAGTCCCAGTTACATCACAAATGGTCCTTTTGTTCGATAAAGTCCTTCTTTATATCCATATAAGCTCTGTTTAGCTGGCGAGCTTCAGTCGATAATCCACCGGTTTCTCTCCATCAAAATGCATACAAAATGAATCCCAAA